>NW_027189674.1:45000-110000 GCF_040958095.1 Procambarus clarkii
TGTGTTTGTTCAAGGTACGGTAACCATTGGTTTTTTACCCAATAATTTGCAACTATTTGCAAACAAACATTTCTAAAGAACATCTATGTTTCTTATAAATATTCTTTTTCCTAACATACAAGTCAACCACACAGTACCTAACCTCAGTCAGAAACACTTTTCTTACTATCTCTCACAACGTCTTTTGCATATATATCCTATCTTAATCAATTTATAATTTAAATTCATAACTGGCAACCCTCTTCCAGTGACTTCAAGGCCACCAAACATCATTCCTTTCCATTAACCTCTCCCAAATTATCTTTTGCACCAATGCACACACTAGGGGGCTTTATAGCTGAGTGGACAGCGCTCTGGACTCGTAATGCTAGGGTCAAAGTTCGATCCCCCGGTGATTGCGCAAACGAAAATCAGCAGAGTTTCATTCATTCTGATGCTCCTCTTACCTAGCAGTACATTGGTACTTGGGCATTAGACACCTGTTACGGGCTGCTTCCTGGGTGTGTGTATGTGGAAATTTTTTTTTATTAGTTAGTAAAAATTGATTGATTGACAGTTGAGAGGCGGGCCGAAAGAGCAGAGCTCAACCCTCGCAAGAACAACTAGGTGAACACAACTAGATAAATACTAACTAACCACGATCTCGTATAATCTACTACACACGCTACCACCTCCCCCAGTACCTCCCCCCACTCCCTAAATCACTCTACCTAAGTCATTAAAAATATAAAACAAATCAATTAATACACCAAAAATACTAACTATAAATAAAGGAACCAAATTTTAAACATACAGCGACTCCAGCGTGGTCTAGTCGGAGGAGAACGTGTTCTCATCTGGATAGATTGCGATCGAGCCTGTCGGAACGGCTGTGTAACTGCAGGGCACAAATATTTGTGTGTCCCCTCCTGTAGCTGCCTCTGTTTCGACAGGTTCCCTGGATAGCTGGAACTGGCCTGGCCCTAGGAAAGTGGAGAAGGGGTGAAATCCGTTGGGCCCACGGATGGATACCTTGGATTCATAGACCTAGGGTAGGTCTAATCACCTGGGATTCGAACCCACGGTGGGAATAAGGGAGGAGATTTGGGGGAGTATGGACACAAATGGTTCCTGAAACCAAACCTCACATAAATCCGGACACTCACACACACACACACACACACACACACTTATCCGAACATTCACAGGGACACTCACACACACACATCCATAGACTGTGATAAGGGGCCATCTGAGGGGACACAGATGGCCTCCTGAAACCACAGATGTAACCGGACACATAATCATCCGGACACTCACAGGGACACCCACACTCACCCGGACACTCACAGTGACACTCACACTCACACACTCACACACATCCATAGACACAAACTGTGATAAGGGAGACCATCTGAGGGGACACAGATGACCTCCTGGCCCACAGGGTCCATATCCATACAGATCAATATTTAAATATATATATTTATAAATATAAAATTGTTATATATTTTATTTATTTATTTAAATAAATAATATTTATTTAAAAATAATAAATTTTATTTATTTAAATAAATCATTTTTATCGTATATATAATAAATTAATAACAATAAACTGATAATTCACAAAAACAAGGAAAAAGGCAAAATATGGCCTCATTTGATGATAATGGCCTAATTCGGTGATGCAGAGGCTCAAGAGAGTGATGCAGAAGCTCAAGAGAGGGATGCAGGGGCTCAAGAGAGTAATGGAGAGGCTCAAGAGAGTGATGCAGAGGCTTAAGAGAGGGAAGCAGAGGCTCAAGAGATGGATGCAGAGGCTCAAGAGAGGGATGCAGAGGCTAAAGTCAGGGATGCAGAGGCTAAAGTGAGGGATGCAGAGGCACAAGAGAAAGATGCAGAGGCACTTGAGAGTGTTGCAGAGGCTCAAGAGAGGGATGCAGAGGCTTAAGAGAATGATACAGAGGCTCAAGAGAGTGATGCAGAGGATCAAGAGAGTGATGCAGAGGCTGTAGGGAGAGATGCAGAGGCTTAAGAGAGTGATGCAGAGGCTCAGGAGAGTGATGCATGGGCTCAAGAGAATGATGTAGAGGCTTAAGAGAGGGATGTAGAGGCTAAAGAGAATGATGCAGAGGCTCAAGAGAGTGATGCAGAGGATCAAGAGAGGGATGCAGAGGTTTAAGAGAGTGATGCAGAGGCTCAAGAGAGTGATGCAGAGGCTCAAGAGAGTGATGCAGAGGCTCGAGAGAGTGATGCAGAGGCTCAAGAGAGGGATGCAGAGGCTTAAGAGAGTGATGCAAAGGCTCAAGTGAGGGATGCAGAGGCTCATGTGTGGGATGCAGGAGTTCAAGAGAGTGATGCAGAGGCTCAAGAGAGGGATGCAGAGGCTCAAGTGAGGAATAAAGAAGCACAAGAGAGGGGTGCAGAGGGTCATGGGAGTGATGCAGAGGCTCAAGAGAGGGATGCAGAGGCTCCAGAGAGTGATGCAAAGGCTGAAGAGAGAGATGCAGAGGCTTAAGAGAGTGAGGCAGAGGCTCAACAGAGTGATGCAGTGGGTCAAGAGAATGATATAGAGGCTTAAGAGAGGGATGCAGATTCTCAAGAGAATGATGCAGAGGCTCAAGAGAGTGATGCAGAGGATCAAGAGAGGGATGCAGAGGCATAAGAGAGTGATGCAGAGGCTGAAGAGAGTGATGCAGAGGCTCAAGAGAGTGATGTAGAGGCTCAAGAGAGTGATGCAGAGGCTCAAGAGAGTGATCCAGAGGATTAAGAGAGTGATGCCGAGGCTCAAAAGAGTGATGCAGAGGATCACGAGAGGGAAGCAGAGGATTAGGAGAGTGATGCAGAGGCTGAAGAGAGTGATGCAGAAGCTCAAGTGAGTTATGCAGAGTTTCAAGAGAGTGATGCAGAGGCTTAAGAGATTGATGCAGAGGATCAGGAGAGTGATGCAGAAGCTCGAGAAAGTGATGCAGAGGCCTCAAGAGAGGGATTCAGAGGCTAAGAGAGTGATGCAGAGGCTGAAGAGAGTGTTGCAGAGACTGAAGAGAGGGATGCAGAGGCTCAAGAGAGTGATGCCGAGGCAGAAGAGAGTTATGCAGAGGCTCATGAGAGTGATGCAGAGGCTTACGAGAGTAATGCAGATGATTAAGAGAGAGATGCAGAGGCTTAAGATATTGATGCAGAGGCTGAGGAGAGTGTTGCAGGGCTTAAGAGAGGGATGCAGAGGCTCAAGACTTAAGCCTCTGCATCACTCTCTTGAGCCTCTACATCCCTCTCTTGAGCCTCTGCATCCCTCTCTTAAGCCTCTGCATCATTCTCTTGAGCCTCTGCATCACTCTCTTGAACCTCTGCATCACTCGCTTGAGGCTCTGCATCCCTCTCTTAAGCCTTTGCAACACTCTCTTCAGCCTCTGCATCATTCTCTTAAGCCTCTGCATCCCTCTCTTGATCATCTGCATCACTCTCGTTTGCCTCTGCATCACTCTCTTGAGACTCTGCATAACTCTCCTGAGCTTCTGCATCACTCTCTTGAGCCTCTGCGTCCCTCTCTTGAGCCTCTTCAACACTTTCTTCAGCCTCTGCATCACTCTCTTAAGCCTCTGAATCCCTCTCTTCAGGCCTCTGCATCACTCTCTCGAGCCTCGAGCCTCAGCATCCCTCAAGAGAGGGATGCTGAGGCTCCAAAGAGAGATGCAGAGGCTCCAGAGAGCGATGTAGAGGCTTAAGAGAGGGATGCAGAGTCTCAAGAGAGTGATGTAGAGGCTTAAGAGAGGGATGCAGAGGCTCAAGAGAATGATGCAGAGGCTCAAGAGAGTGATGCAGAGCATCAAAAGAGGGATGCAGAGGCTCAAGAGAGTGATGCAGAGGCTCAAGAGAGTGATGCAGAGGCTCAAGAGAGTGATGCAGAGGCTCAAGTGAGGGATGCAGAGGCTCAAAAGAGGGATGCAGAAGCTCAAGAGAGTGATGCAGAGGATCAAGAGAGTGATGCAGAGGCTCAAGAGAGTGATGCAGAGGCTTAAAAGAGTGATGCAGAGGCTCAAGAGAGGGATGCAGAGGCTGAAGAGAGTGATGCAGAGGATCAAGAGAGTGATGCAGAGGCTCAAGAGAGTGATGCAGAGGATCAAGAGAGGGAAGCAGAGGCTTATGAGAGTGATGCAGAGGCTCTAGAGAGTGATTCAGAGGCTCAAGAGAGTGATGCAGAGGCTCAAGAGAGAGATGCTGAAGCTCCAGAGAGTGATGCAGAGACTCAAGAGAGTGATGCAGAGGCTCTAGAGAGTGATTCAGAGGCTCAAGAGAGTGATGCAGAGGCTCAAGAGAGAGATGCAGGGCTCCAGAGAGTGATGCAGAGGCTCAAGAGAGTGATGCAGATACTCAAGAGAGTGATGCAGAGGCTAAAGAGAGTGATGCAGAGGCTGAAGAGAGAGATGCAGAGGCTTAAGCGAGTGGTGCAGAAGAGTAATGCAGAGGCTCAAGAGAGTGATGCAGAGGCTCAAGAGAGTGATGCAGAGGCTCAAGAGAGTGATGCAGAGGATAAAGAGAGTGATGCAGATTCTGAAGAGAGAGATGCAGAGGCTTAAGAGAGTGATGCAGAGGCTCAAGAGAGTGATGCAGAGGCTGAAGAGAGAGATGCAGAGGCTTAAGAGAGTGATGCAGAGGCTCAAGAGAGTAATGCAGAGGCTCCAGAGAGTGATGCAGAGGCTCAACGGACTAAAGGACTAGCAACGGGAGGGAGGAAAAACAGAGGGAAGGGCGACAGTGAGAAGCGTCGGAAGGAATGAGAACGAAGGGATGGATCTGCGGCGAGAGGGAAGACGATGAGAAGGGAGGGATGGGATAGGGGCGGGAGTGGGAAGGGCAGAAGGATGGAGGATGAGCAGGTTTATGAGAGGGAGGAAAAGGGAAGGAGAAGGTGCCAGAACGAGAGGAGGGAGTTTGGTAGTAAAATAGGAGAGGGAGTGGGGAGGGTGTTGATAGATGGTTATGATAAATGGATAGATTAATGGAAAATTTATATAGGTATATAGATGGATGGATACATTGATAACTAAATATATATATTGACGGATAGAAGGATGCATAGATGAGTTGATGGACGGAAAGACAGATGACTATATGGATGGATAGAAAGATGAGTTGATGGACGGATTCATAGATAGATAGATGTATATAATGATAAATGGTTGGTTTAATGGGAAGATAGATTGATGGATTGACAGATATAAGTCGAAAGATAGATGGATACATTGATGGATACATTTGTGCTAGGTGAACAGTCGAATCAGGATAAAGAATATCTTTCGATTTGCTATTGCATCAACCGGGATTCGATCGGGGACCATTAGGATTATAACCAACGAACTCTCTCCATTTAGACGCTAGGCCTCCAGTTTGTGTGTGTGTGTGTGTGTGTGTGTGTGTGTGTGTGTGTGTGTGTGTGTGTGTGTGTGTGTGTGTGTGTGTGTGTGTGTGTGTGTGTGTGTGTGTGTGTGTGTGTGTGTGTGTTTGTGTGTGTGTGTGTGTGTGTGTGTGTGTGTGTGTGTGTGTGTGTGTGTGTGTGTGTGTGTGTGTGTGTGTGTGTGTTTGTGTTTGTGTGTGTGTGTATGTGTGTGTGTGTGTGTGTGTGTGTGTGTGTGTGTGTGTGTGTGTGTGTGTGTGTGTGTGTGTGTGTGTGTGTGTGTGTGTGTGTGTGTGTGTGTGTGTGTGTGTGTGTGTGTGTGTGTGTGTGTGTGTGTGTGTGTGTGTGTGTGTGTGTGTGTGTGTGTGTGTGTGTGTGTTAGAGAGAAATAGATGTAGTAGATATAAAAGAGGATAAATACATTTATTTGATAGGAACACACACACACACACAAACTGGAGGCCTAGCGTCTAAATGGAGAGAGTTCGTTGGTGCCTCTGCATCCCTCACTTGAGCCTCTGCATCCCTCTCTTCAGCCCTGCATCCCTCGCTTGAGCCTCTGCATCCCTCTCTTAAGCCTCTGCATCACACTTTGAAGCCAATGCATCACTCTCGTAAGCCTCTGAATCACTTTCTTGAGCCTCTGCATCACTCTCGAAAGCCTCTGAATCACTTTCTTGAGCCTCTGCATCCCTCTCTTGAACTCCTGCATCCCTCTCATGAGCCTCTGCATCCCTTTCTTGAGCCTTTGCATCACTCTCTTAAGCCTCTGCATCCCTTACTTGAGCCTCTGCATCCCACACTTGAGCCACTGAATCCCTTTCGTGAGCCTCTGCATCCTTCTCTTGGGCCTCTGCATCCCTCTCTTGAGCCTCTGCATCCCTCTCTTAAGCCTCTGTATCACTCTCTTAAGCCTCTGCATCACTCTCTTAAGCCTCTGAATCACTCTCTTGAGCCTCTGCATCACTCTCTTGAGCCCCTGCATCCCTCTCTTAACCCTCTGCATCACTCTCTTGAGCCTCGGCATCACCGTTTAAGCCTCTGCATTACTCTCTTGAGCCTTTGCATCCCTCTCCTAAGCCTCTGCCTTACTCTCTTAAGCCTCTGCATCACTTTCATGAGCCTCTGCATCCCTCTCTTGAGCCTCTGCATCACTCTCTTCAGCCTCTTCATCCCTTTCTTGAGCCTCTGCAACACTCTCTTCAGCCTCTGCATCACTCTCCTAAGCCTCTGAATCCCTCTGTTGAGGCCTCTGCATAACTCTCTTGAGCCTCTGCATCACTCTCTTGTTTCTCTGCATCACTCTCGTAAGCATCTGAATCACTCTCGAGCCTCTGCATCACTCTCTTGATCCTCTGCATCACTCTCTTGAGCCTCTGCATCACTCTCTTCAGCCTCTGCATCACTCTCTTTAGCCTCTGCATTACTCTCTTAAGCCTCTGCTTCCCTCTCTTGTGCCTCTTTATCCCTCACTTGAGCGTCTGCATCCCTCCCCTGAGCCTCTGCATCACTCTCTTGAACTCCCGCATCCCTCACATGAGCCTCTGCATCCCTCACTTGAGCCTTTGCATCACTCTCTTAAGCCTCTGCATTACTCTCGTAAGCCTCTGAATCACTCTCTTGAGCCTATGCACCCCTCTCTTGAGCCTCTGCATCACCCCCAAGAGCCTCTGCATCCCTCTCTAGTGCCTCATTATCCCTCACTTGAGCCTCTGCATCACTCTCTTGAACTCCTGCATCCCTCACATGAGCCTCTGCATCCCTCACTTGAACCTTTGCATCACTCTCTTAAGCCTCTGCATCCCTCTCTTGAGCCTCTGCGTCACTCTCAAGAGCCCCTGCATCCCTCTCTTGTGCCTCTGCTTCCCTCACGATAGCCTCTGCATCCCTCTCTTGAGCCCCTGCATCCCTCTCTTGAACCTTAGCATCCCTCTCTTCAGCCTCTGCATACCTCTCTTAAGCCTCTGCATCACTCTCTTAAGCCTCTGCATCACTCTCGTAAGCCTCTGAATCACTCTGTTAAGCCTCTGCATCACTCTTTTGAGCCTCTACATCACTCTCTTGAGCCCCTGCATAACTCTCTTAAGCCTCTGCATTATTCTCTTCAGCCTATGCATCCCTCTCTTATGCCTCTGCATCATTCTCTTCAGCCTCTGCATTCCTCTCTGAAGCCTTTGCATCACTCTCTCGATCTTCTGCATCCCTCTCTTAAGCCTCTGCATTACTCTCTTGAGCCGGTGCATCATTCTCTTGAGCCTCTGCATCCCTCTCTTAAGCCTCTACCTCATTCTCTTGTGCCTCTGCATCACACTCTTGAACTTTTGCATCACTCTCTTAAGCCTCTGCATCTCTCTCTTGAGCCTCTGCATCCCTCTCTTGAGCCTCTGCATCACGCTCTTTAGCCTCTACATCCCTCTCTTGAGCCTCTGCATCCCTCTCTTATGCCTCTGCAACACTCTCTTCAGCCTCTGCATCACTCTCTTAACCCTCTGCATCCCTCTCTTGAGCCTCTGCATCCCTCTCTTAAGCCTCTGCAACACTCTCTTCAGTCTCTGCATCACCCTCTTGAGTCTTTGCATCACTCTCTTGAGCTTCTGCAACACTCTCTTCAGCCTCTGCATCACTCTCTTAAGCCTCTGCATCCCTTTTTTGAGCCTCTGCATCACTTTCTTAAACCTCTGCATCCCTTTCTTGAGCCTTTGCCTCACTCTCTTGAACTCCTGCATCCCTCTCATGAGCCTCTGCATCCCTCCCCTGAGCCTTTGCATCACTCTCCTAACCCTCTGCATCCCTCTCTTGAGCCTCTGCGTCACTCTCAAGAGCCTCTGCATCCCTCTCTTGTGCCTCTGCATCCTTCACTTGAGCCTCTGCATCCGTCTCCTGAGCCCCTGCCTCCCTCTCTTGAGACTCTGCATCCCTCGCTTGAGCCTCTGCATCCATATCTTAAGCCTTTGCATCACTCTCTTAAGCCTCTGCATAACTCTCGTAATCCTCTGAATCACTCTCTTGAGCCTCTGCATCCCTATCTTGAACTCCTGCATCCCTCTGATGAGCCTCTGCATCCCTCTCGTGAGCCTTTGCATCACTCTCTTGTGCCTCTGCATCCCTCACTTGAGCCTCTGCATCCCTCTCTTGAGCTTCCGCATCCCTCTCTTCGGCCTCTGCATCCCTCTATTGAGCCTCTGCATCCTTCTCCTAAGACTCTGCATCACTCTCTTAAGCCTCTGCGTCACTCTCTTGATTCTCTGCATCACTCTCTTTAGCCTCTGCATCATACTCTTGAGCCTCTGCATCCCTCACGTAAGCTTCTACATCATTCTCGTAAGCCTCTGCATCCCTTTTTTGAGCCTCTGCATCACTTTCTTAAGCCTCTGCATCCCCTTCTTGAACCTCTGCATCACTCTCTTGAACTACTGCATCCCTCTCATGAGCCTCTGCATCCCTCTCCTGAGCCTTTGTATCACTCTCTTAAGCCTCTGCATTCCTCTCTTGAGCCTCTGCGTCACTCTCAAGAGCCTCTGCATCCCTCTCTTGTGCCTCTTCATCTCTCACTTGAGCCTCTGCATCCCTCTCTTGAGACCCTGCATCCCTCTCTTGAGCCTCTGCATCCCTCGCTTGAGCCTCTGCATCACTCTCTTAAGCCTCTGCAGCACTCTCTTAAGCCTCTGCATCACTCTCGTAAGCCCCCCGAATCACTCTCTTCAGCCTCTGCATCCCTTTCTTGAGCCTCTGCATCACTCCCAAGAGCCTCTGCATCCCTCTCTTGAGCCTCTGCGTCACTCGCAAGAACCTCTGCATCCCTCTCTTGTGCCTCTGCTTCCCTCACTTGAGCATCCGCATCCCTCTCTTGAGCCCCTGAATCCCTCTGTTGAGCCTCTTGAGGGATGCTGAGGCCCAAGAGAGGGATGCAGAGGCTCAAGAGAGGGATGCAGATGCTGATGTGAGGGATACAGAGGAACAAGAGAGGGATGCAGAGGCTCTTGACAGTGATGCAGAGGCTCAAGAGAGGGATGCAGAGGTTTAAGAGAGTGACGCAGAGGCTCAAGAGGGTATGCAGAGGCTCATGAGAGGGATGCAGGGGCTCAGCAGACGGATGCAGAGGCTCAAGTGAGGGATGCAGAGGCACAAGAGAGGGATGTAGAGGCTCTTGAGAGTGACGCAGAGGCTCAAGAGAGGGATGCAGAGGCTTAGGAGAGTGATGCAAAGGCTCAGGAGAATGATGCAAAGGCTCATGAGAGGGATGCAGGAGTTCAAGAGAGTGATGCAAAGGCTCAAGAAAGGGATGAAGAGGCTTAAGAAAGTGATGCAGAGGCTCAAGAAAGGGATGCAGAGGCTTAAGAGAGTGATGCAGAGGCTCAAGAGAGTGTTGCAGAGGCTTAAGAGAGGGATGCAGAGGCTCAAGAGAGAGACGCAGAGGCTCAAGAGAGGGATACAGAGGCTTAAGCGAGTGATGCAAAGGCTCAGAAGAATGATGCAGAGGCTCATGAGAGGGATGCAGGAGTTCAAGAGAGTGATGCAAAGGCTCAAGAAAGGGATGCAGAGGCTTAAGAAATTGATGGAGGCTCAAAAAAGGGATGCAGAGGCTTAAGAGAGTGATGCAAAGGCTTACGTGAGTGATGCAGAGGCTAAAGAGAGGAATGCAGAGGCTGAAGAGAATGATGCAGAGGCTTAAGAGAGGAATGCTGTTTTTCCACGTTTTTGTAAATTTCAGTTTATTGTTATTAATTCATTAATTATACGATAAAAATGATGCAAACATATAATTGATTAGAAATTAACCTTAAATACCTCATTTTCAATCAACTATTTGTTTCTCGTTGAAATACTGAGTAAGATATTGAAAAGGGGAGAATTTCTGTTTTTATTGCATATATCGACGTTTCAGCCGGATAAGAGCGGTTTTACGTGTACCTCTTCCGTCGGTAATATAAACGGAAAATCAGGAACATTTTAGTTAATTATAATGAAAACACATTCATTTTTATCATTTGTATTGGAAGAACATTGTCATATGTCTTTTCTTGGATCTAAATAATACGAAACCTCGCTCTATAATTTGAAGTTAAAATCCTCATATATGGTAAAATAGTGACTTTTTTCACGTTCTTCATGTGGTGTGATTTTTCGTAAATATATTCCTTTTACCAATATTTCGATACTACTTCATGTTTTCTCACGATATGTGATTTGGCCTTCAAATATCAGATTTTCGCATAATATTGCATTTTAAGCAAGTTTTCTTGCATTTTGTTTCGTACTAAACATCATCGACCTTAGCAATATTTTGACGTTCATCATCCCCTTTTCCTTTTTGTGATTTAAACAAAATATCATCGAATTTGGCAATATTTTGCCGTTTTTCCACGTTTCTGTGAATTTTCAGCTTATTGGTATTAATTCATTAAATATACGATAAAAATGATGCAAACATATAATTGATTACATAATAACCTTAAATACCTCATTTTCAATCAACTATTTGTTTCTCGTTAAAATACTTAGAAACATATTGAAAAGGGGAGAAGTTCGGTTTTTATTGCATATATCGACGTTTCAGCCGGAACTGGGCGCTTTTACGTGTACATTTTCCATCGGTAATATTAACGGAAAATCAGGAACATTTTAGTTCATTCAAATGAAAACACATTGATTTTTATCATTTGTATTGGAAACAACATTGTCATATGTCTTCTTGGATCTAAATAATACGAAACCTCGCTTAATGATTCGAAGTTAAAATCCTCAAATTTGGTATAATAGTGACATTTTCACGTTTTTTTTGTAGTTTGATATTACGTATATATATTCATTTTACCAATATACCGATACTATTTCATGTAGTATCAAGATATGTGATTTTGTCTTCAAATTTCATAATTTCGCATAATATTGCATTTTAAGCATGTTTTCTTGCATTTTGTTTCGCACTAAAAATCATCGAATTTAGTAATATTTTGACGTTTATCATCCCCCTTTTCCTTCATGTGATATAAACAAAATATAATCGAATTAGGCAATATTTTGCTGTTTTTCCACGTTTTTGTGAATTTTCAGTTTATTGTTATCAATAGTTATACAATATATACGATAGAAATGATGTAAACACTTAATTGATTTGAAATTAACCTTAAATACTTCATTTTCAATCAACTATTTGTTTCTCGCTAAAATACTGAGTAAGATATTGAAAAGAGGAGAAGTTCGGTTTTTATTGCATATATCGACGTTTCAGCCGGAATTGAGCTGTTTTACGTGTATATCTTCCATCGGTAATATAAACGGAAAATCAGGAACATTTTAGTTAATTCTAATGAAAACACATTGATTTTTATCATTTGTATTGGAAGCAACATCTTTATACGTCTTTTCTAGAGTCTAAAAAATACGAAAATTCGCTCTATGATTCGATGTTAAAATCCTCAAATTTGGTATAATAATGACTTTTTTCACGTTTTTGATGTAGTTTGATATTACGTAAATATATTAATTTCACCAATATTTCGATACTATTTCATGTAGTATCACGATATGTGCTTTGGCCTTCAAATCTCAAATTTTCGCATAAAATTGCATTTTAAGCAAGTTTTCTTGCATTTTGTTTTGTACTAAAAATCATCGAATTTAGCAATATTTTTACGTTTATCATCCCCTTTTCCTTTAAGTGATATAAACAAAATATCATCGAAATAGGCAATATTTTGCCGTTTTTCCACGTTTTTGCGAATTTTCAGTTTATTGTAATTAATTCATTAAATATACGATAAAAATTATGCAAACACATAATTGATCAGAAAATAACCTTAAATAATTCATTTTCAATCATCTATTTGTTTCACGGTAAAATACTGAGTAAGATATTGAAAAGGGGAGAAGTTCTGTTTTTATTGCATATATCGACGTTTCAGCCGGATTAGAGCGGTTTTACGTGTACATCTTCCATCGGTAATATAAACGGAAAATCAGGAACATTTTAGTTAATTCTAATGAAAACACATTGATTTTCATCATTTGCATTTGAAACAACATTGTCATATGTCTTTTCTTGGATCTACATAATACGAAACCTCGCTCTATGATTTGAAGTTAAAATCCTCAAGTATGATAATATAGTGACTTTTTTCACGTTATTCATGTAGTGTGATTTTACGTATATATATTCGTTTTTACCAATATTTCGATACTACTTCATGTTTTCTAACAATATGTGATTTTGCCTTCAAATCTCAGAATTTCGCAAATTTTGCATTTTTAAGCAAGTTTTCTTGCATTTTGTTTTGTACTAAAAATCATCGAATTTAGCAATATTTTGACGTTTATCATCCCCTTTTCCTTTATGTGATATAAACAAAATATCATCGAATTAGGCAATATTTTGCCGTTTTTCCACGTTTATGTGAATTTTCAGTTTATTGTTATTATTTCATTATGTATACGATAAAAATTATGCAAACACATAATTGATCAGAAAATAACATTAAATACTTCATTTTCAATCATTTATTTGTTTCTCGTTAAAATACTGAGTAAGATATTAAAAAGGGGAGAAGTTCTGTTTTTATTGCATATATCGACGTTTCAGCCGGATTAGAGCGGTTTTACGTGTACATCTTCCATCGGTAATATAAACGGAAAATCAGGAACATTTTAGTTAATTCTTTTGAAAACACATTGATTTTTAGTATTTGTATTGGAAGCAACATCTTTTGTAGGGTCTAAAAAATACGAAACGTCGCTCTATGATTCGAAAGCTAAAATCCTCAAATTTGGTGTAATAATGACTTTTTTCACGTTTTTGATGTAGTTTGATATTACGTAAATATATTCATTTTTACCAATATTTCGATACTATTTCATTTAGTATCACGATATGTGCTTTGGCCTTCAAATCTCAAATTTTCGCATAAAATTGCATTGTAAGCATGTTTTCTTGCATTTTGTTTTGTACTAAAAATCATCGAATTTAGCAATATTTTGACGTTTATCATCCCCCTTTTCCTTTATGTGATATAAACAAAATATCATCGAATTAGGCAATATTTTGCCGTTTTTCCACGTTTTTGTGAATTTTCAGTTTATTGTTATTAATTCATTAAATATACGATAAAAATTATGCAAACACATAATTGATCAGAAAATAACATTAAATACTTCATTTTCAAGCATCTATTTGTTTCTCGTTAAAATACTGAGTAAGATATTGAAAAGGGGAGAAGTTCTGTTTTTATTGCATATATCGACGTTTCAGCCGGATTAGAGCGGTTTTACGTATACATCTTCCATTGGTAATATAAACGGAAAATCAGGAACATTTTAGTTAATTCTAATGAAAACACATTGATTTTTATCATTTGCATTTGAAACAACATTGTCGTATGTCTTTTCTTGGATCTAAATAATACGAAACCTCGCTCCATGATTTGAAGTTAAAATCCTCAAATATGGTAATATAGTGACTTTTCTCGTTATTCATGTAGTGTGATTTTACGTATATATATTCGTTTTTACCAATATTTTGATACTACTTCATGTTTTCTAACAATATGTGATTTGGCCTTCAAATCTCAGAATTTCGCAAATTTTGCATTTTTAAGCAAGTTTTCATGCATTTTGTTTTGTACTAAAAATCATCGAATTTAGCAATATTTTGACCTTTATCATCCTTTTTTCCTTTATGTGATTTAAACAAAATATCATCGAATTAGGCAATATTTTGCCGTTTTTCCACGTTTTTGTGAATTTTCAGTTTATTGTTATTAACTCATTAAATATACGATAAAAATTATGCAAACACATAATTGATCAGAAAATAACCTTAAATACTTCATTTCCAATCATTTATTTGTTTCTCGTTAAAATACTGAGTAAGATATTGAAAAGGGGAGAAGTTCTGTTTTTATTGCATATATCGACGTTTCAGCCGGATTAGAGCGGTTTTACGTGTACATCTTCCATCGGTAATATAACGGAAAATCAGGAACATTTTAGTTAATTCTAATGAAAACACATTGATTTTTATCATTTGTATTGGAAGCAACATCTTTATACGTCTTTTCTAGGGTCTAAAAAATACGAAACATCGCTCTATGATTCGAAGTTAAAATCCTCAAATTTGGTATAATAATGACTTTTTTCACGTTTTTGATGTAGTTTGATATTACGTAAATATATTCATTTTACCAATATTTCGATACTATTTCATGTAGTATCACGATATGTACTTTGGCCTTCAAATCTCAAATTTTCGCATAAAATTGCATTGTAAGCATGTTTTCTTGCATTTTGTTTTGTACTAAAAATCATCGAATTTAGCAATATTTTGACGTTTATCATCCCCCTTTTCCTTTATGTAATATAAACAAAATATCATCGAATTAGGCAATATTTTGCCGTTTCTCCACATTTTTCTGAATTTTCAGTTTATTGTTATTATATCATTAAATATACGATAAAAATTATGCAAACACATAATTGATCAGAAAATAACATTAAATACTTCATTTTCAAGCATCTATTTGTATCTCGTTAAAATACTGAGTAAGATATTTAAGTAAATACTGAGTAAGATATTTAAGTAAAAAGACAAAGATGCAGAGGCACTTGAGAGTGATGCAGAGGCTCAAGAGAAGGACGCAGAGGCTCAAGAGAATGATGCAGAGGCTCAAGAGAGTGATGCAAAGGCTCAAGAGAGGGATGCAGAGGCTCAAGAGATTGATGTAGAGGCTTAAGAGAGGGATGCAGAGGCTCAAGAGAATGATTCAGAGGTTTACGAGAGTGATGCAGAGGCTTAAGAGAGTGATGCAGAAGCTCAAGAGAGAGATGCAGAGGCTCAATAGGGGGATGCAGAGGCTCAAGAGCGGGATGAAAAGGCTCAAGAGAGGGATGTAGAGGCTCAAGAGAGGGATGCAGAGGGTAAAGTGAGTGATGCAGAGGCAAAAGAGAAAGATGCAGTGGCACTTGAAAGTGATGCAGAGGCTCAAGAGAGGGATGCAGAGGCTCAAGAGAATGATGCAGAGGCTCAAGAGAGTGATGCGAAGGCTCAAGAGAGGGATGCAGAGGCTCAAGAGAATGATGTAGAGGCTTAAGAGAGGGATGCAGAGGCTCAAGAGAATGATGCAGAGGCTCAAGAGAGTGATGCTGAGGATTAGAGGAGTGATGCAGAGGCTGAAGATAGAGATGCAGATTCTTAAGAGTGTGATGCAGAGGATCAAGAGAGTTATGTAGGGGCTCAAGAGAATGATGCAGAGACTTACGAGAGGGATGTAGAGGCTCAAGAAAATGATGCAGAGGCTCAAGAGAGTGATGCAGAGGATCAAAAGAGGGATGCAGAGGTTTAAGAGAGTGATGCAGAGGCTCAAGAGAGCGATGCAAAGGCTCAAGAGAGTGATGCAGAGGCTTAATAGAGGGATGCAGAGGCTAAAAAGTGTGATGCAGGGGCTTAAGATAGGGATGCAGAGGCTCAAGAGAATAATGCAGAGGCTCAAGAGAGTGATGCAGAGGCTCAAGAGAGTGAAGCAGATTCTCAAGAGAGAAAGGCAGACGCTCACGAAAGTGATGCAGAGGCACAAGAGAGAAAGGCAGAGGCTTAAGAGAGTGATGCAGAGGCTCAAGAGAGTGATGCAGAGGCTCAAGAGAATGATGTAGAGGCTTAAGAGAGGGATGCAGAGGCTCAAGAGAATGATGCAGAGGCTCAAGAGAGTGATACAGAGGATCAAGAGAGGCATGCAGAGGCTTAAGAGAGCTATGCAGAGGCTCAAGAGAGTGATGCAGAGGATCAAGAGAGTGATGCAGAGGCTCGAGAGAGTGATGCAGTGGCCTCAAGAGAGGGATTCAGAGGCTTCAAAAAGTGATGCAGAGGCTGAAGAGAGGGATGCAGAGGCTCATGAGTATGATGCAGAGGCTCAAGAGAGTGATGCAGAGAATCAAGAGAGTGATGCAGAGGCTTAAGAGAGTGTTGCAGAGGCTTAAGAGAGGGAGGCAGAGGCTCAATAGAGGGATGCAGAGGCCCAAGAGAGGGATGCAGAGGCTCAAGAGAGGAATGCAGAGGCTCATGTGAGGGATGCAGAGGCACAAGAGAGGGATGAAGAGGCTTACGAGAGTGATGCAAAGGCTCATGAGAGGGATGCAGAGGCTCATGAGAGGGATGCAGAGGCACATGAGAGGGATGCAGGGGGTCAGCAGACGGATGCAGAGGCTCTAGTGAGGGATGCAGAGGCACAAGAGAGGGATGCAGAGGCTCTTGAGAGTGACGCAGAGGCTCAAGAGAGGGATGCAGAGGCTTAAGAGAGTGATGCAAAGACTCAGGAGAATGATGCAGAGGCTCATGAGAGGGATTCAGGAGTTCAAGAGAGTGACGCAAAGGCTCAAGAAAGGGATGCAGAGGCTTAAGAGAGTGATGCAGAGGCTGAAGAGAGCGTAGCAGAGGCTTACGAGAGTGATGCAGATGCTTATATGAGTGATGCAGAGGCTTAAGAGAGGGATGCAGAGGCTCAAGAGAGGGATGCAGAGGCTCAAGAGAGGGATGCAGGGGCTCAAGATAGGGATGCAGATTCTTAAGTGAGGGAAGCAGAGGCACAAGAGAGGGATGCAGAGGCTCTTGAGAGTGACGCAGAGGCTCAAGAGAGGGATGCAGAGGCCTAAGAGATTGATGCAAAGGCTCAAGTGAGGGATGTAGAGGCTCATGTGAGGGATGCAGGAGTTCAAGAGAGTGATGCAGAGGCTCAGGAGAGGGATGCAGAGGCTCAAGTGAAGAATAAAGAGGCACAAGAGAGGGGTGCAGAGGCTCTTGGGAGTGATGCAGAGGATCAAGAGGGGGATGCAGAGGCTCCAGAGAGTGATGCAAAGGCTGAAGAGAGAGATGAAGCGGCTTAAGAGAGTGAGGCAGAGGCTCAAGAGAGTGATGCAGAGGCTCAAGAGAATGATGTAGAGGCCTAAGAGAGGGAAGCAGATTCTCAAGAGAATGATGCAGAGGCTCAAGAGAGTGATGCAGAGGATCAAGAGAGGGATGCAGAGGCATAAGAGAGTGATGCAGAGGCTGAAGAGAGTGATGCAGAGGCTCAAGAGAGTGATCCAGAGGATTAAGAGAGTGATGCCGAGGCTCAAGAGAGTGATGGGGAGGATCAAGAGAGGGAAGCAGAGGCTTAAGAGAGTGATGCAAAGGTTGAAGAGAGTGATGCAGAGGCTCAGAGAGCAGATGCAGAGAGTGATGCAGAGGCTCAAGAGAGATATATAAGAGAGGTTCAAGAGAGTGATCATCAAAAATCATCGAATTTAGTAATATTTTGACGTTTATCATCTCCCTTTTCCTTTATGTGATATAAACAAAATATCATAGAATTAGGCAATATTTTGCTGTTTTTTCACGTTTTTGTGAATTTCCAGTTTATTGGTATTAATTCATTAAATATATATGATAAAAATGATGCAAACGCATAATTGATTAGATAATAACCTTAAATACTTCATTTTCAATCAACTACTTGTTTCTCGTTAAAATACTTCATAAGATATTGAAAAGGGGAGAATTTCTCTTTTATTGCATATATCGACGTTTCAGCCGGAATAGAGCGGTTTTACGTGTACATCTTCCGTCGGTAATTTAAACGGAAAATCAGGAACATTTTAGTTAATTCTAATGAAAACACATTGATTTTTATCATTTGTATTGGAAACAACATTGTCATATGTCTTTTCTTGGATCTAAATTAAACGAAACCTCGCGTTATGGTTCGAAGTTAAAATCCTCAAATTTGGTATAATAGGGACTTTTTCATGTTTTTCATGTAATTTGATATTACGTAAATATAATCATTTTTACCAATGTTTCGAGACTTTTTCGTGTAGTATTACGATATGTGATTTGGCCTTAAACTCTCAGAATTTCGCATAATATTGCATTTTAAGCAAGTTTTCTTGCATTTTGTTTCGTACTTAACATCATCGAATTTAGCAATATTTTGACGTTTATCATCCCCTTTTCCTTTATGTGATTTAAACAAAATATCATCGAATTAGGCAATATTTTGCCGTTTTTCAACGTTTTTGTGAATTTTCAGTTTATTGGTATTAATTCATTAAATATACGATAAAAATTATGCAAACACGTAATTGATTAGAAATTAACCTTAAATACCTCATTTTCAATCAAATATTTGTTTCTCGTTAAAATACTCAGTAAGATATTGAAAAGGGGAGAAGTTCGGTTTTTATTGCATATATCGACGTTTCAGCTGGAATTGAACGGTTTAACGTGTATATATTCCATCGGTAATATAAACAAAAAATCAGGAACATTTTAGGTAATTCTAATGAGAACACATTGATTTTTATCATTTGTATTGGAAGCAACATTGCCATACGTCTTTTCTTGGGTCTAAATAATACGAAACCTCGCTCTATGATTTGAAGATAAAATCCTCAAATATGGTAAAATAGTGACTTTTTTCAGGTTTTTCATGTGGTGTGATTTTACGTAAATATATTCGTTTTTACCAATATTTCGATACTACTTCATGTTTTCTCACGATATGTGATTTGGCCTTCAAATATCAGAATTTCGCATAATATTGCATTTTAAGCAAGTTTTCTTGCATTTTGTTTTGTACTAAAAATCATCGATTTTAGTAATATTTTGACGTTTATCATCCCCCTTTTCCTTTATGTAATTTAAACAAAATATCATCGAATTAGGCAATATTTTGCTGTTTTTCCACGTTTTTGTTAAATGTTTTGTTTTGTTTTCATTAAATATATATGATAAAAATGATGCAAAACACATAATTGATTAGAAATTAACCTTAAATACTTCATTTTCATTTCTGTTTTGAAACAGAATTTCTGCTTTTATTGCATATATCGACGTTTCAGCCGGATTAGAGCGGTTTTACGTGTACATCTTCAGTCGGTAATATAAGCGGAAAATCAGGAATATTTTTGTTAATTGTAATGGAAACACATTGATTTTTATCATTTGTATTGGAAACAACATTGTCATATGTCTTTTCTTGGATCTAAATAATACGAAACCTCGCTCTTTGATTTGAATTTAAAATCCTCAAATATGGTAAATAATGATTTTTTTCACGTTTTTCATGTGGTGTGATTTTACGTAAATATATTCGTTTTTACCAATATTTCGATACTACTTCATGTTTTCTCACGATATGCGATTCGGCCTTCAAATCTCAGAATTTCGAATAGTATTGCATTTTAAGCAAGTTTTCTTGCATTTTGATTCCTACTAAAAATCATCGAATTTAGTAATATTTTGACGTTTATCATCCCCCTTTTCCTTTATTGTGATATAAAGAAAATATAATCGAATTAGGCAATATTTTGCTGTTTTTTCCACGTTTTTATTGAATTTCCAGTTTATTGGTATTAATTCATTAAATATACGTTAAAAATAAAACAAACACATAATTGATTAGATAATAACCTTAAGTACTTCATCTTCAATCATCTATTTGTTTCTCGTTGAAATACTGGGTAAGATATTGAAGAGGGGAGAAGTTCGGTTTTTATTGTATATATCGACGTTTCAGCCGGAATAGAGCGGTTTTACGTGTATATCTTCCATCGGTAATATAAACGGAAAATCAGGAACATTTTAGTTCATTCTAATGAAAACACATTGTTTTTATCATTTGTATTGGAAACAACATTGTCATATGTCTTTTCTTGGATCTAAATTATACGAAACCTCGCTTTATGATCCGAAGTTAAAATCCTCAAATTTGGTATAATAATGACTTTTTCACGTTTTTTATGTAGTTTGATATTACGTAAATATATTCATTTTACCAATATTTCGATACTATTTCATGTAGTATCACGACATGTGATTTGGCCTTCAAATCTTAGAATTTCACATAATAATGCATATTAAGCATGTTTTCTTGCATTTTGTTTCGTACTAATAATCATCGAATTTAGTAATATTTTTACGTTTATCATCCCCCTTTTCCTCTATGTGATTTAAAAAAATATAATCGAATTAGGCAATATTTTGCCGTTTTTCCACGTTTTTCTGAATTTTCAGTTTATTGGTATCAATTCATTAAATATACGATGAAAATGATGCAAACACATAATTGATTAGAAATTAACCTTAAATACTTCATTTTCAATCAACTAATTGTTTCTCGTTAAAATACTGAGTAAGATATTGAAAAGGGGAGAAGTTCGATTTTTATTGCATATATCGACGTTTCAGCCGGAATACAGCGATTTTCGTGTACATCTTCCATCGGTAATATAAACGGAAAATCAGGAACATTTTAGTTCATTCTAATGAAAACACATTGTTTTTTATCATTTGTATTGGAAACAACATTGTCATATGTCTTTTCTTGGATCTAAATTATACGAAACCTCGCGTTATGATCCGAAGTTAAAATCCTCAAATTTGGTATAATAGTGACTTTTTCACATTTTTTATGTAGTTTGATATTACGTAAATATATTCATTTTACCAATATTTCGATACAATTTCATGTAGTATCACGATATGTTATTTGGCCTTCAAATCTTAGAATTTCACATAATATTGCATTTTAAGCATGTTTTCTTGCATTTTGTTTCGTACTAATAATCATCGAATTTAGTAATATTTTTACGTTTATCATCCCCCTTTTCCTCTATGTGATTTAAACAAAATATCATAGAATTAGGCAATATTTTGCTGTTTTTCCACGGTTTTGTGAATTTCCAGTTTATTGGTATTAATTCATTAAATATATGTGATAAAAATGATGCAAACACATAATTGATTAGATAATAACCTTAAATACTTCATTTTCAATCAACTATTTGTTTTTCGTTAAAATACCTGATAAGATATTGAAAAGGGGAAAATTTCTCTTTTATTGCAAATATCGACGTTTCAGCCGGAATAGAGCGGTTTTACGTGTACATCTTCCGTCGGTAATATAAACGGAAAATCAGGAACATTTTAGTTAATTCTAATGAAAACAAATTGATTTTTATCATTTGTATTGGAAACAACATTGTCATATGTCTTTTCTTGGATCTAAATAATACGAAACCTCGTTCTATGATTTGAAGTTAAAATCCTCAAATATGGTAAAATTGTGACTTTTTTCACGTTTTTCATGTGGTGTGATTTTACGTAAATATATTCGTTTTACCAATATTTCGATACTACTTCATGTTTTCTCACGATATGTGATTCGGCATTCAAATCTCAGAATATCGCATAATATTGCATTTTAAGCATGTTTTCTTGCATTTTGTTTCGTACTAAAAATCATCGAATTTAGTAATATTTTGACGTTTATCATCCCCCTTTTCCTTTATGCTATACAAAGAAAACATCATCGAATTAGGCAATATTTTGCTGTTTTTTCCACGTTTTTATTGAATTTCCAGTTTATTGGTTTATTCATTAAATATACGATAAAAATTATATAAACACATAATTGATTAGATAATAACCTTAAATACTTCATCTTCAATCATCTATTTGTTTCTCGTTGAAATACTGAGTAAGATATTGAAAAGGGGAGAAGTTCGGTTTTTATTGCATATATCGACGTTTCAGCCGGAATAGAGCGGTTTTACGTGTATATTTTCCATCGGTAATATAAACGGAAAATCAGGAACAATTTAGTTCATTCTAATGAAAACACATTTTTTTTATCATTTGTATTGGAAACAACATTGTCATATGTCTTTTCTTGGATCTAAATTAAACGAAACCTCGCGTTATGATTCGGAGTTAAAATCCTCAAATTTGGTATAATAGGGACTTTTTCATGTTTTTCATGTAATTTGATATTACGTAAATATATTCATTTTTACCAATATTTCGAGACTTTTTCATGTAGTATTACGATATGTGATTTGGCCTTAAACTCTCAGAATTTCGCATAATATTGCATTTTAAGCAAGTTTTCTTGCATTTTGTTTCGTACTAAACATCATAGAATTTAGCAATATTTTGACGTTTATCATCCCCTTTTCCTTTATGTGATTTAAACAAAATATCATCGAATTAGGTAATATTTTGCCGTTTTTCAACGTTTTTATGAATTTTCAGTTTATTGGTATTAATTCATTAAATATACGATAAAAATGATGCAAACACGTAATTGATTAGAAATTAACCTTAAATACCTCATTTTCAATCAACTATTTGTTTCTCGTTAAAATAATCAGTAAGATATTGAAAAGGGGAGAAGTTCGGTTTTTATTGCATATATCGACGTTTCAGCTGGAAGTTAACGGTTTAACGTGTATATATTCCATCGGTAATATAAACAAAAAATCAGGAACATTTTAGGTAATTCTAATGAAAACACATTGATTTTTATCATTTGTATTGGAAGCAACATTGTCATACGTCTTTTCTTATATTACCGATGGAAGATGTACACGTAAAACCGCACAATTCCGCCTGAAACGTCGATATATGCAATAAAAGCCAAACTTCTCCCCTTTTCAATATCTTACTCAGTATTTCAACGAGAAACAAATAGATGATTTGTTAATATTAATATTTCGATGTTAATATTTCGATACTATTTCATGTAGTATCACGATATGTGATTTGGCCTTCAAATCTTAGAATTTCGCATATTATTGCATTTTAAGCAAGTTTTCTTGCATTTTGTTTCGTACTAAAAATCATCGAATTTAGTAATATTTTGACGTTTATCATCTCCCTTTTCCTTTATGTGATATAAACAAAATATCATAGAACTAGGCAATATTTTGCTGTTTTTCCACGTTTTTGTGAATTTCCAGTTTATTGGTATTAATTCACTAAATATACGATAAAAATGATGCAAACTATGATTAATTGATTGCAAAATTGATGATGCAAATTGATTAGATAATAACCTTAATAAACCTCATTTTCAATCAACTATTTGTTTCTCGTTAAAATACTGAGAAACATATTGAAAAGGGGAGAAGTTCGGTTTTTATTGCATATATCGACGTTTCAGCCGGAATTGAAAGGTTTTACGTGTACATTTTCCATCGGTAATATTAACGGAAAATAAGGAACATTTTAGTTCATTCTAATGAAAACACATTGATTTTTATCATTTGTATTGGAAACAACATTGTCATATGTCTTTTCTTGGATCTAAAAATATACGAAACCTCGCTTTATGACTTTTTCACGTTTTTTATGTAGTTTGATATTACGTAAATATATTCATTTTACCATTTTATCCCTCTCTTGTGCCTCTGCTTCCCTCACTTCAGCCTCTGCTTCCCTCACTTGAGCCTCTGCATCCCTCTCTTGAGCCCCTGCACCCCTCTCTTGAGCCTCTGCATCCCTCTCTTGAGCCTCTGCATCCCTCTCTAAAGCCTCTGCATCACTCTCTTGAGCCTCTGCATCACTGACTTGAGTCTCTTCATCACTCTATTGAGCCTCTGCATCCCTCTCTTAAGCCTCTGCAACACTCTCTTCAGCCTCTTCATCACTCTCTTAAGCATCTTCATCCCTCTCTTGATCATCTGCATCACTCACGTAAGCCTCTGCATCACTCTCTTGAGCCTCTGCATAACTCTCATGAGTCTCTGCATCACGCTCATGATCCTCTGCATCACTCTCTTGAGCCTCTGCATCACTCTCTAGAGCCTCTGCATCACTCTTTTCAATCTCTTATCAACGTCAAAATATTACTAAATTCGATGATTTTTAGTACGAAACAAAATGCAAGAAAACATGCTTAAAATGCTGTATTATGCGAAATTCTGAGATTGAAGGCCAAATCACATATCACGATACTATATGAAATAGTATCGAAATATTGGTAAAATTAATATATTTACGTAATATCAAACTACATAAAAAACGTGAAAAAGTCACTATTATACCAAATTTGAGGATTTTAACTTCGAATCATGAAGCGAGGTTTCGTATTATTTAGATCCAAGAAAAGACATATGACAATGTTGTTTCCTATACAAATGATAAAAGTCAATGTGTTTTCATTAGAATGAACTAAAATGTTCCTGATTTTCCGTTAATATTACCGATGGAAAATGTTCACGTAAAACCGCACAATTCGGCTGAAACGTCGATATATGCAATAAAAACAGGATTTCTCCCCTTTTCAATGTTTCTCAGTATTTTAACGAGAAACAAATAGTTGATTGAAAATGAGGTTTTTAAGGTTATTATCTAATCAATTATGTGTTTGCATCATTTTTATCGTATATATAATGAATTAATACCAATAATCTGAAAATTCACAGAAACGTGGAAAAACGGCAAAATATTGCCTAATTCGATGATATTTTGTTTAAATCACATAAAAGAAAAGGGGATGATAAACGTCAAAATATTACTAAATCGATTATTTTAGTACGAAACAAAATGCAAGAAACTTACTTAGAAATACAACATTTGCGAAATTCTGAGATTTGAAGGCCAAATCACATATCGTGAGAAAACATGAAGTAGTATCGAAATATTGGTAAAAACGAATATATTTACGTAAAATCACACCACATGAAAAACGTGAAAAAGTCACTAATTTACCATATTTGAGGATTTTAACTTCAAATCAAAGAGCGAGGTTTCGTATTATTTAGATCCAAGAAGACATATGACAATGTTGTTTCCAATACAAATGATAAAAATCAATGTGTTTTCATTAGAATGAACTAAAATGTTCCTGAATTTCCGTTAATATTACCGACGGAAAAATGTACACGTAAAACCGCTCAATTCCGGCTGAAACGTCGATATATGCAATAAAAAGCGAACTTCTCCCTTTTCAATATGTTTCTCAGTATTTTAACGAGAAACAAATATTTGATTGAAAATGAGGTATTTGATGTTATTATATAATCATTTATGTGTTTAAAGAGAGTGATGCAGAGGCTTAAGAGAGTGATGCAGAGGCTTAAGAGAGTGATGCAGAGGCTGAAGAGAGTGATGCAGAGGCTGAAGAGAGTGATGCAGAGGCTGTAGAGAGTGATGCAGAGGCTCAAGAGAGTGAGGCAGAGGCTCAAGGGAGTGATGCAGAGGATCATGAGAGTGAGGCAGAGGCTCGAGAGAGTGACGCAGAGGCCTCTAGAGAGGGATTCAGAGGATTAAAAGAGTGATGCAGAGGCTGAAGAGAGTGTTGCAGAGGCTCAAGAGAGGGATGCAGAGGCTTAAGAGAGTGATACAGAGGCGTACGAGAGTGTTGCAGAGGCTTAAGAGGGGGATGCAGAGGCTTAAGAGAGTGATGCAGAGGCTCGAGAGAGTGATGCAGAGGATCAAGAGAGTGATGTAGAGGCTTAGGAGAGAGAGTGATGCAGAGGCTCAAGAGAGGGAATGACGCATCCCCTTTCCTTTATGTGATTTAAACAAAATATCATCGAATTAGGCAATATTTTGCCGTTTTTCCACGTTTTTGTGAATTTTCAGTTTTTTGGTATTAATTCATTAAATATACGATAAAATGAAAAGGGGATATATTACCGATGGAAGATGTACACGTAAAACCGCTCTAAAAGACATATGACAATGTTGTTTCCAATACAAATGATAAAAATCAATGTGTTTTCATTAGAATGAACTAAAATGTTCCTGATTTTCCGTTTATATTACCGATGGAAGATGTACACGTAAAACCGCTCTAATCCGGCTGAAACGTCGATATATGCAATAAAAACCGAACTTCTCCCCTTTTCAATATCTTACTCAGTATTTCAACGAGAAACAAATAGATGATTGAAGATTAAGTATATAGGTATATTATCTAATCAATTACGTGTGTGCATCATTTTTATCATATATTTAATGAATTAATAACAATAAACAGGAAATTCACAAAAACGTGGAAAAACAGCAAAATATTGCCAAATTCGATGATACTTTGTTTATATCACATAAAGGAAAAGGGGGATGATAAACGTCAAAATATTACTAAATTCGATGATTTACAGTACGAAACAAAATGCAAGAAAACTTGCTTAAAATGCAATATTATGCGAAATACTGAGATTTGAAGGCCGAATCACATATCGTGAGAAAACATGAAGTAGCATCGAAATATTGGTAAAAACGAATATATTTACGTGAAATCACACCACATGAAAAACGTGAAAAAAGTCACTATTTTACCATATTTGAGGATTTTACCTTCAAATCATAGAGCGAGGTTTCGTATTATTTAGACACAAGAAAATACATATAACAATGTTGTTTCCAATACAAATGATAAAAATCAATGTGTTTTCATTAAAATTACCTAAAATGTTCCTGATTTTCCGTTTATATTACTGACGGAAGATGTACACGTAAAACCGCACAATTCCGGCTGAAACGTCGATATATGCAATAAAAATAGAAATTCTCCCCTTTTCAATATCTTACTCAGTATTTTAACGAGAAACAAATAGTTGATTGAAAATGAAGTATTTAAGGTTAATTTCTAATCAATTAAGTGTTTGCATCATTTTTATCGTATAATTAATGAATTAATAAAAATAAACTGAAAATTTACAAAAACGTGGAAAAACAGCAAAATATTGCCTAATTCGATGATATTTTGTTTATATCACATAAAGGAAAAGGGAGATGATAAACGTCAAAATATTACTAAATTCGATGATTTTTAGTACGAAACAAAACGCAAGAAAACAAGAAAACTTTCTTAATGCAAGAAAACTTGCTTAAAATGCAATATTATGCAAAAATCTGATATATTAAGGCCAAATCACATATCTTGATACTACATGAAATAGTATCGAAATATTGGTAAAAATGAATATATTTACGTAATATCAAACTACATGAAAAACGTGAAAAAAAGTCACTATTATACCAAATTTTAGGATTTTAACTTCGAATCATAAAGCGAGGTTTCGTATTATTTAGATCCAAGAAAAGACATATTACAATGTTGTTTCCAATACAAATGATAAAAATCAATGTGTTTTCATTAGATTTACCTAAAATGTTCCTGATTTTCCGTTTATATTACTGACGGAAGATGTACACGTAAATCCGCACAATTCCGGCTGAAACGTCGATATATGCAATATAAACCAAACTTCTCCCCTTTTCAATATCTTACTCAGTATTTCAACGAGAAACAAATAGATGATTGAAGATGAAGTATATAAGTTTATTATCTAATCAATTACGTGTTTGCATCATTTTTATCGTATATTTAATGAATTAATACCAAAAAACTGAAAATACACAAGAACGTGGAAAAACGGCAAAATATTGCCTAATTCGATGATATTTTTGTTTAAATCACATAAAGGAAATGGGGATGATAAACGTCAAAATATTGCTAAATTCGATGATGTTTAGTACGAAACAAAATGCAAGAAAACTTGCTTAAAATGCAATATTATGCGAAAATCTGAGATATGAAGACCAAATCACATATCTTGATACTTCATGAAATAGTATCGAAATATTGATAAAAATGAATAAATTTACGTAATATCAAACTACATGAAAAACATGAAAAAAGTCACTATTATTCCAAATTTGAGGATTTTAACTTCGAATCATAAAGCGAAGTTTCGTATTATTTAGATCCAAGAAAAGACATATGACAATGTTGTTTCCAATACAAATGATAAAAATCAATGTGTTTTCATTAGAATGAGCTAAAATGTTCCTGATTTTCCGTATATATTACCGCTGGAAGATGTACACGTAAAACCGCACAATTCCGGCTGAAACGTCGATATATGCATCACGATTTGTGATTTGGCCATCAAATCTCAGATTTTCGCATAATATTGCATTTTAAGCAAGTTTTCTTGCATTATGTTTCGTCCTAAAAATCACCGACTCCAGCAATATTTTGACGTTTATCATCCCCTTTTCCTTTATGTGATATAAACAAAATATCATCGAATTAGGCAATATTTTGCTGTTTTTCCGCGTTTTTGTGATTTTTCAGTTTATTGCTATTAATTCCTTAAATATACGATAAAAATGATGCAAACACATAATTGATAAGAAATTAACCTTAAACACTTCATTTTCAATCAACTATTTGTTTCTCGTTAAAATACAGAATAAGATATTGGAAAGGGGAGAAGTTCTGTTTTATTGCATATATCGACGTTTCAGCCGGATTAGAGCGGTTTTACGTGTACATCTTCCATCGGTAATATAAACCGAAAATCAGGAACATTTTAGTTAATTCTAATGAAAACACATAGATTTTTATCATTTGTATTTGAAAACACTCTCTTGGGCCTCTGCATCCCTCTCTTGAGCCTCTGCATCCCTCTCTTAAGCTTCTGCATCACTCTCATAAGCCTCTGCATTACTCTCTTAAGCTCTGCATCACCCGCTTAAGCCTCTGCATTACTCTCTTGAGCCTCTGCATCCCTCTCCTAAGCCTCTGCCTTACTCTCTTAAGCCTCTGCATCTCTCTCTTAAGCCTCTGCATCACTCTCTTGAGATTCTGTATCTCTCTCTTGAGCCTCTGCATCACTCTCTTAAGTCTCTTCATCCCTCGTGAAGAGGGATGCCCATCCAGGCTACGAAGGGGCCTCGTAGCCTGGTGGATAGCGCGCAGCATTCGTAATTCTGTGGCGCGGGTTCGATTCCCGCACGAAGCAGAAACAAATGGGCAAAGTTTCTTTCACCCTGAATGCCCCTGTTACCTAGCAGTAAATAGGTACCTGGGAGTTAGTCAGCTGTCACGGGCTGCTTCCTGGGGGTGGAGGCCTGGTCGAGGACCGGGCCGCGGGGACACTAAAAAAAAAAAGCCCCAAAATCATCTCAAGATAACCTCAAGAAGATCCCTCTCATGAGCCTCTGCAACACTCTCTTCAGCCTCTGCATCACTCTCCTAAGCCTCTGAATCCCTCTCTTGAGGCCTCTGCATAACTCTCTCGAGCCTCTGCATGACTCTCTTGATTCTCTGCATCACTCTCGTAAGCCTCTGAATCACTCTCTCGAGCCTCTGCAACACTCTCTTGATCCTCTGCATCACTGAAAATATGCCAATTACTGAGTAAGGCGATGAATCACATTTTGCCCAGGCCATCCCTGCAGTTTTCAAAATATCCCAAACATAACCAATTCGAACCTTGAGCCATATTTTGGAGCCAACGTTTGGCTTTCTGCATGTATTCGCAGTTTGAAATTACGACTTTTCATACCGAAAATATGCCAATTACTGAAAGCGGCGATGGATAACATTTTGCCCAAACCCTCCCTGCAGTTTTCAAAATATCCTAAACGTCCCCAAATTCGACGCTTGAGCCATATTTGGAGCCAAATTCTGGCTCTCTTACACGAATTTGCAGATTGAAATTGCGACTTTTTATCCCAAACATCCCAAATTTGACGCTTGAAAATAAGCCAATTACTGGAAGCAGCGATGGGTCACTTTTTCCCAAACCCCCCCTGCAGTTTTCAATATATCCCAAACATCCCAAGATCGACGCTTGAGCCATATTTTGGAGCCAAATTATGCCAATTACTGAGAGCGGCGATGGGTCACATTTTTCCCAAACCCTTCCTGCAGTTTTCAAAATATCCGAAAGCATCACTAATTCGACTCTTGAGCCATATTTTGGAGCCAAATTCTGGCTCTCTGCACATATTCGCAGGTTGAAATTACGACATTTTATACCGAAAATATGTTAATTACTGAGAGCAGCGATGGGTCACATTTTGCCCCCCCCCCCCAGCACGTTTCAAAATATCCTAAACATCCAAATTCGACCCTGGAGCCTTATTTTGGAGTCAAATTCTGGCTCTTTGCACGTATTCGCAGTTTGAAATTACGACTTTTTATACTGAAAATATGCCAATTACTGAAAGCAGCGATGCGTCACATTTTGCCCAAACCCCCTTGCAGTTTTCATATATCCCAAACATCCTAAATTCGACCCTTGGATTTTAGATTTTGGAGCCAAATTCTGGCTCTCTGCACGTATTCGCAGTTTGAAAATATGAATTTTTATAATGAAAATATGCCAATTACGGAAAGCGGCGATTTATCACATTATGCCCAAACCCTCCCTGCAGTTTTAAAAATATTCCAAACATCCCAAATTCGACCATTGAGCCATATTTTCTAGCCGAATTCAGGCTTTCCTGCACGTATTCGCAGTTTGAAAAACTACTTTTTATACCGAAAATATGCCAATTACTGAAAGCGACGATAGTTCACATTTTGCCCAAACCCACCATTCAGTTTTCAAAAAATCCCAAGCATCCCAAATTCGACCCTTGAGCCACATTTTGGAGCCAAATTCTGGCTCTCTGCACATATTTGCATGTTGAAATTACGACATTTTATACCGAAAATATGTCAATTACTGAAAGCAGCGATGGGTCACATTTTGACCAAACCCCCCCTCCCCTTTGCAGTTTTCAAAATATCCCAAACATGCCAAATTCGACCCTTTCAGCCATATTTTGGAGCCAAATTCTGGCTTTCTGCGCTTATTCGCTGTTTGAAATTACGAATTTTTATACGAAAACATGACAATACTGAAAGCGGCGATGGATAACATTTTGCCCAAACCCTCCCTGCAGTTTTCAAAATATCCCAAACATCCTAAATTCAACGCTTGAGCCATAATTTGGAACCAAATTCTGGCTCTCTGCACGTATTCGCAGTTTGAAATTACGACTTTTTATACCGAAATATGCCAATTACTGAGAGCGGCGATGGATCACATTTTGAACAAACTTTCCCTGCAGTTTCTGAAATATCCCAAACATCCCAAATTCGACCCTTGAGAATTATTTTGGAGCTAAATTCTGGCTCTCTGAACGAATTCGCACTTTGAAATTGCGACTTTTTATACCGAAAACATGACAATTACTGAAAGCGGCGATGGATCACATTTTGCCCAAACCCTCCCTGCAGTTTTCAAAATATCCCAAACATCCCAAATTCGACGCTTGAGCCATATTTTGGAGCCAAATTCGGGGTCTCTGCACGTGTTCGCAGTTTGAAATTATTTCATTTTATACCGAAAATATGCCAATTACTGAGTGCGGCGTTGGATCACATTTTACCCAGGCCATCCCTACAGTTTTCAAAATATCCCAAACATCCCTAATTCGACCCTTGAGCCATATTTTTGGAGCCAAATTCCGGCTCTCTGCACGTATTCGCAGTTTCAAATTACGAATTTTTATACCGAAAATATGCCAATTACTGAAAGCGGCGATGGATCACATTATCCCAAACCCTCCCTGCAGTTTCCAAAATATCCCAAATACCGCAAATTCAACGCTTGAGCCATAATTTGGAGCCAAATTCAGGCTCTCTGCACGTATTCGCAGTTTGAAATTACGACTTTTTATACCGAAAATATGCCAATTAATGAGAGCGGCGATGGATCACATTTTTCTCAAACCTTCCCTGCAGTTTTCGAAATATCACAAACATCCCAAATTCGACCCTTGAGAATTATTTTGGAGCTAAATTCTGGCTCTCTGAACGTATTCGCAGTTTGAAATTACGACTTTTTTATAACGAAAAACATGACAATTCCTGAAAGCAGCGATGGATCAAATTTTGCCCAAACCCTCCCTGCAGTTTTCAAAATATCCAAACATCCAAATTCGACGCTTGAGGTATATTTTGGAGCCAAATTCGGGGTCTCTGCACGTATTCTCAGTTTGAAATTACGACTTTTTATCCCAAATATCCCTAATTTGACGCTTGAAAATAAGCCAACTACTGAAAGCAGCGATGGGTCACACTTTGCCCAAACCCCCGGCAGATTGCATAATATCCCAAACACTCCCAAATTCGACCCATGAGCTATATTTTGGAGCCAAATTCTGGCTCTCTGCACGTATTTGCTGTTTGAAATTACGACATTTTCTACCGAAAATAAGCCAATTACTGATTGCGACGATGGACACATTTTGCCCAAACCCCCCCTGCAGTTTTCCACATATCCCAAACATCCCAAATTTGACGCTTGAGCCATATTTTGGAGCCAATTCGGGCTCTCTGCACGTAATAGCAGTTTGAAATTATTTCATTTTCCTACCGAAAATATGCCAATTACTGAGTGCGGCGATGGATCACATTTTGCATAAGCCGTCCCTGAAGTTTTCAAAATATCCCAAACATCCCAAATTTCGACGCTTGAGCCATATTTTGGAGTTAAATTCTGGCTCTCTGCACATATTCGCAGTTTGAAATTACGAATTTATACACCGAAGATATGTCAATTACTGAGAGCGGCGATAGATCAAATTTTGCCCCCCCCCCTGCAGTTTTCAAAATATCCCAAACATCCCAAATTCGACGCTTTGAGCCATATTTTGGAGCCAAATTCGGGGTCTCTGCACGTGTTCGCAGTTTGAAATTATTTCATTTTATGCCGAAAATATGCAAATTACTGAGTGCGGCGTTGGATCACATTTTGCCCAGAACATCCCTGCAGTTTTCAAAATATCCCAAACATCCCCAATTCGACCCTTGAGCCATATTTTGGAGCCAACGTTTGCTTTCTGCATGTATTCGCATGTTTGAAATTACGACTTTTCATACCGAAAATATTCCAATTACTGAAAGCTTCGATGGATAACATTTTGCCCAAACCCTCCCTGCAGTTTTCAAAATATCCTACACATCCCAAATTCGACGCTTGAGCCATATTTTGGAGCCAAATTCGGGGTCTCTGCACGTGTTCGCAGTTTGAAATTATTTCATTTTATACCGAAAATATGCAAATTACTGAGTGCGGCGTTGGATCACATTTTGCCCAGAACATCCCTGCAGTTTTCAAAATATCCCAAACATCCCCAATTCGACCTTGAGCCATATTTTGGAGCCAACGTTTGGCTTTCTGCATGTATTCGCAGTTTGAAATTACGACTTTTCATACCGAAAATATTCCAATTACTGAAAGCTTCGATGGATAACATTTTGCCCAAACCCTCCCTGCAGTTTTCAAAATATCCTACACATCCCAAATTCGACGCTTGAGCCATATTTTCGAGCCAAATTTCCGGCTCTCTGCACGTATTAGCAGTTTGAAATTACGACTTTTTATACCGAAAATATGCCCAATTACTGAAGCGACGATAGATCACATTTTGCCCAAACCCACCATTCAGTTTTCAAAAAATCAAAGCATCCCAAATTACACCCTTGAGCCATATTTTGGAGCCAAATTCTGGCTCTTCTGAACATATTTGCAGGTTGAAATTACGGACATTTTATACCGAAAATATGTCAATTACTGAAAGCAGCGATGGGTCACATTTCGCCCAATCCTCCCCCCCCCCCCCCTGCAGTTTTCAAAATATCCCAAACATCCCAAATTCGAACGCTTGAGCCTTATTTTGGAGCCACATTCGGGCTCTCTGCTGGTATTCGCAGTTTGAAATTACGTCATATTATACCGAGAATATGCCAATTACTGAGAGCGGGCGATGGTCACATTTTGCCCAAACCCCCCTGCAGTTTTAAAAATGTCCCTAACATCCCAAATTCAACCTTTGAGCCAAATTTTGGAGCCAAATTGTGGCTCTCTGCAATATTCGCAGTTTGAAATTACGACTTTTTGTACCGATACTATGTGAATTACTGAGTGCAGCGATAGGTCACATTTTTGCCCATACCCCTTCCTTGTAGTTTTCAAAATATCCCAATCATCCCAAATTCGACTATTGATAATTATTTTGGAGCCAAATTCTGGTTCTCTGCCAGCTATTCGCAGTTTGAAATTACGAATTTTTATCCCAAACATCCCAAATTTGACGCTTGAAAATATGCCAATTACTGAAAGAAGCGATGGGTCCCATTTTGCCTAAACCCCTCTGCAGTTTGCAAATATCCCAAACATGCCAAATTCGACCGTTTGAGCCATATTTTGGAGCCAAATTCTGGCTTTCTGCGCTTATTCGCAGTTTGAAATTACGACTTTTTTATACCGGAAATATGCCAACTACTGAAGCGTGCGATGGATCACATTTTGCCCAAACCCTCCCTGCAGTTTCCATAATATCTGCATCACTCTCTACAGCCTCTGCATCACGCTCTTCAGCCTCTGCATCACTCTCTTAGCCTCTGAATCCCTCTCTTGAGGCCTCTGCATCACTTTCTCGAGCTTCTGCATCACTCTCCTGATCCTCTGCATCAATCTCTTAAGCCTCTGCATCACTCTCTTGAAACTCTGCATAACTCACTTGAGCTTCTGCATCACTCTCTTCAGCCTCTGCATCACTCTCCTAATCCTTGCTTCCCTCTCGTGATTCCTCTGCATCACTCTTTTGAGCCTCGGCATCACTCTCTTAATCCTCTGGATCACTCTCTTGAGCCTCTGCATCACTCTCTTGAGTTCTCTACATCACTCTCTTGAGCCTCTGCATCACTCTCTTCAGCCTTTGCATCACTCTCTATGCCTCTGCATCCCTCTCTTGATCCTCTGCATCACTCTCTTGAGCCTCTGCATCATTCTCTTGAGAATCTGCATCCCTCTCTTAAGCCTCTATATCATTCTCTTGACCCACTGCATCACTCTGTTGAGCCTCTGCCTCACTCTCTTAAGCCTCTGCATCTCTCTCTTCAGCCTTTGCATCACTCTCTGGAGCCTCTGCCATCCCTCTCTTGAGCCTCTGCATCACTCCCATGACCCTCTGCACCCCTCTCTTGTGCCTCTTTATTCCTCACTTGAGCCTCTGCATCACTCTCTTGAACTCCTGCATCCCACACATGAGCCTCTGCATCCCTCACTTGAGCCTTTGCATCACTCTCTTAAGCCTCTGCATCCCTCTCTTGAGCCTCTGCATCACTCTCTCGAGCCTCTGCATCACCTCTCTTGAGCCTCTGCATCACTCTCTTGAGCCTCTGCATCACTCTCTTAAACCTCTGCATCCCTCTCTTGATCCTCTGCATCACTCTCTTGAGCCTCTGCATCATTCTCTTAGCCTCTACATCCCTCTCTTAAGCCTCTACATCATTCTCTTGAGCCCCATGCATCACTCTCCTGAGCCTCTGCATCACTCTCTTAAGCCTCTGCATCTCTCCCTACAGCCTCTGCATCACTCTCTTGATCCTCTGCATCACTCTCTTGAGCCTCTCTATCATTCTCTTAAGCCTCTGCATCCCTCTCTTGAGCCTCTGCAACACTCTCAAGTGCCTCTGCATCTTTCTCTTGTGCCCTGCATCACTCTCTTGATCAACTGCATCACTCTCTTTATCCTCTGCATCACTCTCTTAAGCCTCTGCATCACTCTCTTGAGCCTCTCCATTACTCTCTTGAGCCCCTGCATCCCTCTCTTGAGCTTCTGCATCACTCTCTTGAGCCTCTGCATCACCGGAATTAGGCCATTATCATCAAATGAGGCCAATATTTTGCCTTTTTCCATGTTTTTGTGAATTATCAGTTTATTGTTATTAATTTATTATATATACGATAAAATGATTTAAATTTAATAAAATTAATTTATTTATTTTAGATTTAAGATTTAGATTTAGATTTAGATTTTAGATTTAGACTCAGATTTAAATAAATAAAATTTATTATTTTTAAATAAATATTATTTATTTAAATAAATAAATAAAATATATAACAATTTTATATTTATAAATATATATATTTAAATATTGATCTGTATGGATATGGACCCTGTGGGCCAGGAGGTCATCTGTGTCCCCTCAGATGGTCTCCCTTATCACAGTTTGTGTCTATGGATGTGTGTGAGTGTGAGTGTCACTGTGAGTGTCCGGGTGAGTGTGGGTGTCCCTGTGAGTGTCCGGATGATTATGTCTCCGGTTACATCTGTGGTTTCAGGAGGCCATCTGTGTCCCCTCAGATGGCCCCTTATCACAGTCTATGGATGTGTGTGTGTGAGTGTCCCTGTGAATGTTCGGATAAGTGTGTGTGTGTGTGTGTGTGTGTGTGAGTGTCCGGATTTATGTGAGGTTTGTGCTTTCAGGAACCATTTGTGTCCATACTCCCCCAAATCTCCTCCCTTATTCCCACCGTGGGTTCGAATCCCAGGTGATTAGACCTACCCTAGGTCTATGAATCCAAGGTATCCATCCGTGGGCCCAACGGATTTCACCCCTTCTCCACTTTCCTAGGGCCAGGCCAGTTCCAGCTATCCAGGGAACCTGTCGAAACAGAGGCAGCTACAGGAGGGGACACACAAATATTTGTGCCCTGCAGTTACACAGCCGTTCCGACAGGCTCGATCGCAATCTATCCAGATGAGAACACGTTCTCCTCCGACTAGACCACGCTGGAGTCGCTGTATGTTTAAAATTTGGTTCCTTTATTTATAGTTAGTATTTTTGGTGTATTAATTGATTTGTTTTATATTTTTAATGACTTAGGTAGAGTGATTTAGGGAGTGGGGGGAGGTACTGGGGGAGGTGGTAGCGTGTGTAGTAGATTATACGAGATCGTGGTTAGTTAGTATTTATCTAGTTGTGTTCACCTAGTTGTTCTTGCGAGGGTTGAGCTCTGCTCTTTCGGCCCGCCTCTCAACTGTCAATCAATCAATTTTTACTAACTAATAAAAAAAAATTTCCACATACACACACCCAGGAAGCAGCCCGTAACAGGTGTCTAATGCCCAAGTACCAATGTACTGCTAGGTAAGAGGAGCATCAGAATGAATGAAACTCTGCTGATTTTCGTTTGCGCAATCACCGGGGGATCGAACTTTGACCCTAGCATTACGAGTCCAGAGCGCTGTCCACTCAGCTATAAAGCCCCCTAGTGTGTGCATTGGTGCAAAAGATAATTTGGGAGAGGTTAATGGAAAGGAATGATGTTTGGTGGCCTTGAAGTCACTGGAAGAGGGTTGCCAGTTATGAATTTAAATTATAAATTGATTAAGATAGGATATATATGCAAAAGACGTTGTGAGAGATAGTAAGAAAAGTGTTTCTGACTGAGGTTAGGTACTGTGTGGTTGACTTGTATGTTAGGAAAAAGAATATTTATAAGAAACATAGATGTTCTTTAGAAATGTTTGTTTGCAAATAGTTGCAAATTATTGGGTAAAAAACCAATGGTTACCGTACCTTGAACAAACACACGTGAGCACCATTAGTCGACGGGGGTCAGGGAGTGAGAGTCAACAGCGAAACAGTAACAAAAAATGTGACAATAATGGGAAACTATGTCATTCAAACGTATACATGTTAACCATATAAATTACAGTAACACTAAACGCGCGCATACGTACATATGTCAATCAATTTACATAAATAAACATTCACTAATATGTACTTTTAAAATGGACACATACAGATAATTACCGTACACATGTCAGTTTAATTACAGGTACACATAAACACATATAGCTTTACGTGTCTGTCGGTCATGACAATAATACACATGGATACGAACACAAAACAGTCCATTATCAACTAGTGTGTGTGTGTGTGTGTGTGTGTGTGTGTGTGTGTTGTGTGTGTATTCTCTCCTGGTTCTGTTTGCAGGGGTTGAGCTCTGGCTGTTTGGTCCCGCCTCTGTGTGTGTGTGTGTATGTGTGTGTGTGTGTGTGTGTGTGTGTGTTTTCTCCCCTGGTTCTGTTTGCAGGGGTTCAGCTCTGGCTCTTTGGTCCCGCCTCTGTGTGTGTGTGTGTGTGTGTGTGTGTGTGTGTGTGTGTGTGTGTGTGTGTGTGTGTGTGTGTGTGTGTGTGTGTGTGTGTGTGTGTGCGCGTGTGTGTGTGTGTGTGTGTGTGTGTGTGTGTATTCACCTAGTTGTATTCACTTAGTTGTGTTTGCGGGGGTTGAGCTTTGCTCTTTCGGCCCGCCTCTCAACTGTCAATCAACTGTTTACTAACTACACTAACTACTTTTTTTTTTTTTTTTCACACCACACACACACACCCCAGGAAGAAGCCAGTGACAGCTGACTAACTCCCAGGTACCTATTTACTGCTAGGTAACAGGGGCATTCAGGGTGAAAGAAACTTTGCCCATTTGTTTCTGCCTCGTGCGGGAATCGAACCCGCGCTACAGAATTACGAGTCCTGCGCGCTATCCACCAGGCTACGAGGCCCCCTGAACAGTCGAATCAGGATAAAGAATATCTTTCGATTTGCTATTGCATCAACCGGGATTCGATCGGGGACCATTAGGATTATAACCAACGAACTCTCTCCATTTAGACGCTAGGCCTCCAGTTTGTGTGTGTGTGTGTGTGTGTGGGTGTGTGTGTGTGTGTTTTATCATTATATTTACTATATGTATCTGCAGAATCGAGTTATTAGCTCTTAGACCCCGCCCATCAAATAAATGTATTTATCCTCTTTATATCTACTACATCTATTTCTCTCTAACTAACACACACACAAATCACACACACACACACACACACACACACACACACACACACACACACACACACACACACACACACACACACACCACACACACACACACACACAACACACACACACACAAACACACACACACACACACACACACACACACACACACACACACACACACACACACACACACACACACACACACACACACACACACACACACACACACACACACAAACTGGAGGCCTAGCGTCTAAATGGAGAGAGTTCGTTGGTAATAATCCTAATGGTCCCCGATCGAATCCCGGTTGATGCAATAGCAAATCGAAAGATATTCTTTATCCTGATTCGACTGTTCACCTAGCACAAATGTATCCATCAATGTATCCATCTATCTTTCGACTTATATCTGTCAATCCATCAATCTATCTTCCCATTAAACCAACCATTTATCATTATATACATCTATCTATCTATGAATCCGTCCATCAACTCATCTTTCTATCCATCCATATAGTCATCTGTCTTTCCGTCCATCAACTCATCTATGCATCCGTCTATCCGTCAATATATATATTTAGCTATCAATGTATCCATCCATCTATATACCTATATAAATTTTCCATTAATCTATCCATTTATCATAACCATCTATCAACACCCTCCCCACTCCCTCTCCTATTTTACTACCAAACTCCCTCCTCTCGTTCTGGCACCTTCTCCTTCCCTTTTCCTCCCTCTCACAAACCTGCTCATCCTCCATCCTTCTGCCCTTCCCACTCCCGCCCCTATCCCATCCCTCCCTTCCCATCGTCTTCCCTCTCGCCGCAGATCCATCCCTTCGTTCTCATTCCTTCCGACGCTTCTCACTGTCGCCCTTCCCTCTGTTTTTCCTCCCTCCCGTTGCTAGTCCTTTAGTCCGTTGAGCCTCTGCATCACTCTCTGGAGCCTCTGCATTACTCTCTTGAGCCTCTGCATCACTCTCTTAAGCCTCTGCATCTCTCTCTTCAGCCTCTGCATCACTCTCTTGAGCCTCTGCATCACTCACTTAAGCCTCTGCATCTCTCTCTTCAGCCTCTGCATCACTCTCTTTATCCTCTGCATCACTCTCTTAAGCCTCTGCATCACTCTCTTGAGCCTCTCCATTACTCTCTTGAGCCCCTGCATCCTTCTCTTGAGCTTCTGCATCACTCTCTTGAGCCTCTGCATCACCGAATTAGGCCATTATCATCAAATGAGGCCATATTTTGCCTTTTTCCATGTTTTTGTGAATTATCAGTTTATTGTTATTAATTTATTATATATACGATAAAAATGATTTATTTAAATAAATAAAATTTTTATTTTTAAATAAATATTATTTATTTAAATAAATAAATAAAATATATAAAAATTTTATATTTATAAATATATATATTTAAATATTGATCTGTATGGATATGGACCCTGTGGGCCAGGAGGTCATCTGTGTCCCCTCAGATGGTCTCCCTTATCACAGTTTGTGTCTATGGATGTGTGTCAGTGTGGAGTGTGAGTGTCACTGTGAGTGTCCGGGTGAGTGTGGGTGTCCCTGTGAGTGTCCGGATGATTATGTGTCCGGTTACATCTGTGGTTTCAGGAGGCCATCTGTGTCCCCTCAGATGGTCTCCCTTATCACAGTCTATGGATGTGTGTGTGTGAGTGTCCCTGTGAATGTTCGGATAAGTGTGTGTGTGTGTGTGTGTGTGTGAGTGTCCGGATTTATGTGAGGTTTGGTTTCAGGAACCATTTGTGTCCCTACTCCCCCAAATCTCCTCCCTTATTCCCACCGTGGGTTCGAATCCCAGGTGATTAGACCTACCCTTCCCATCGTCTTCCCTCTCGCCGCAGATCCATCCCTTCCTTTTCCGACGCTTCTCACTGTCGCCCTTCCCTCTGTTTTTCCTCCCGTTGCTAGTCCTTTAGTCCGTTGAGCCTCTGCATCACTCTCTGGAGCCTCTGCATTACTCTCTTGAGCCTCTGCATCACTCTCTTAACGCCTCTGCATCTCTCTCTTCAGCCTCTGCATCACTCTCTTGAGCCTCTGCATCACTCACTTAAGCCTCTGCATCTCTCTCTTCAGCCTCTGCATCACTCTCTTTATCCTCTGCATCACTCTCTTGAGCCTCTGCATCACTCTCTTGAGCCTCTGCATCACTCTCTTGAGCCTCTGCATTACTCTTCTGCACCACTCTCTTAAGCCTCTGCATCTCTCTCTTCAGCCTCTGCATCACTCTCTTTAGCCTCTGCATCACTCTCTTGAGTCTCTGCATCACTCTCTTGAGCCTCTGCATCACTCTCTGGAGCCTCAGCATCTCTCTCTTGAGCCTCTGCATCACTCTCTTGAGCCTCTGAATCACTCTCTAGAGCCTCTGCATTCACTCTCTTGAGCCTCTGCATCACTCTCTGGAGCTTCAGCATCTCTCTCTTGAGCCTCTGCATCACTCTCTTGAGCCTCTGAATCACTCTCAAGAGCCTCTGCATCACTCTCATAAGCCTCTGCTTCCCTCTCTTGATCCTCTGCATCACTCTCTTGAGCCTCTGCATCGCTCTCTTGATCCTCTGCATCACTCTCTTCAGCCTCTGCATCCCTCTCTTGAGCCTCTGCATCACTCTCTTAAGCCTCTGCATCACTCTCTTGAGCCTCTGCATCACTCTCTTGATCCTCTGCATCACTCTCTTGAGCCTCTGCATCCCTCACTTGAGCCTCTGCATCCCTCACTTGAGCCTCTGGATCACTCTCTTGAGCTTCTGCATCACTCTCTTGAGCCTCTGCATCACTCTCCTGAGCCTCTGCATCCCTCTTTTGATCCTCTGCATCACTCTCTTGAGCCTCTGCATCATTCTCTTGAGCCTCTGCATCCCTCTCTTAAGCCTCTACATCACTCTCTTGGGACTCTGCATCCCTCTCTTAAGCCTCTACATCGCTCTCTGGAGTCTCTGCATCTCTCTCTGGAGCCTCAGCATCCCTATCTTGAGGGATGCTGAGGCTCGAGGCTCGAGAGAGTGATGCAGAGGCCTGAAGAGAGGGATTCAGAGGCTTAAGAGAGTGATGCAGAGGCTGAAGAAAGTGTTGAAGAGGCTCAAGAGAGGGACGCAGAGGCTCAAGAGAGTGATGCAGAGGCTCAGGAGAGTTATGCAGAGTCTCAAGAGAGTGATGCAGAGGCTTACGAGAGTGATGCAGATGATCAAGAGAGGATGCAGAGGCTTAAGAGAATGATGCAGAGGCTGAAGAGATTGTTGCAGAGGCTTAAGAGAGGGATGCAGAGCCTCAAGCGAGTGATACAGAGGTTCAAGAGAGTGATGCAGAGGCTCAAGAGAATGATGCAGAGGCTTAAGAGAGGGATGCAGAGGCTCAAGAGAGGGATGTAGAGGCTCAAGAGAGTGATGCAGAGGCTTAAGTCTTGAGCTTCTGCATCCCTCTCTTCAGTCTCTGCAACACTCTATTCAGCCTCTGCATCACTCTCGTAAGCCTCTGAATCCTCTCTTGAGGCCTCTGCATCACTCTCGAGCTTCTGCATCACTCTCCTGATCCTCTGCATCAATCTCTTCAGCCTCTGCATCACTCTCTTGAACCTCTGCATCTCTCTTGAGCCTGCATCACTCTCTTCAGCCTCTGCATCACTCTCTTCCTCTGCTCCTCTCTTGATCCTCTGCATCACTCTTTGAGCTCGCATCACTCTCTTAATCCTCTGGATCACTCTCTTGAGCCTCTGCATCACTCTCTTGAGCTCTGCATCACTCTCTTGAGCCTCTGCATCACTCTCTTCAGCCTCTGCATCACTCTCTTATCCTCTGCATCCCTCTCTTGATCCTCTGCATCACTCTCTTGAGCCTCTGCATCACTCTCTTAGCTGCATCCTCTCTTAAGCCTCTGCATCCTCTCTTGACCTCTGCATCACTCTCTTGAGCCTCTGCATCATTCTCTTGAGAATCTGCATCCCTCTCTTAAGCCTCTATATCATTCTCTTGACCCACTGCATCACTCTGTTGAGCCTCTGCCTCACTCTCTTAAGCCTCTGCATCTCTCTCTTCAGCCTTTGCATCACTCTCTGGAGCCTCTGCATCCCTCTCTTGAGCCTCTGCATCACTCCCATGACCCTCTGCACCCCTCTCTTGTGCCTCTTTATTCCTCACTTGAGCCTCTGCATCACTCTCTTGAACTCCTGCATCCCACACATGAGCCTCTGCATCCCTCACTTGAGCCTTTGCATCACTCTCTTAAGCCTCTGCATCCCTCTCTTTAGCCTCTGCATCACTCTCTCGAGCCTCTGCATCACTCTCTTGAGCCTCTGCATCACTCTCTTGAGCCTCTGCATCATTCTCTTTAGCCTCTACATCCCTCTCTTAAGCCTCTACATCATTCTCTTGAGCCCATGCATCACTCTCCTGAGCCTCTGCATCACTCTCTTAAGCCTCTGCATCTCTCCCTACAGCCTCTGCATCACCCTCTTGATCCTCTGCATCACTCTCTTGAGCCTCTCTATCATTCTCTTAAGCCTCTGCATCCCTCTCTTGAGCCTCTGCAACACTCTCAAGTGCCTCTGCATCTTTCTCTTGTGCCTCTGCATCCCTCACTTTAGCCTTTGCATCCCTGACTTTAGCCTCTGCATCCCTCTCTTGAGCCTCTGCATCCATCTCTTGAGCCTATGCATCCCTCTCTTAAGCCTCTGCATCACTCTCTTGAGCCTCTCCATTACTCTCTTGAGCCCCTGCATCCCTCTCTTGAGCCTCTGCATCACCGAATTAGGCCATTATCATCAAATGAGGCCATATTTTGCCTTTTTCCATGTTTTTGTGAATTATCAGTTTATTGTTATTAATTTATTATATATACGATAAAAATGATTTATTTAAATAAATAAAATTTATTATTTTTAAATAAATATTATTTATTTAAATAAATAAATAAAATATATAACAATTTTATATTTATAAATATATATATTTAAATATTGATCTGTATCGATATGGACCCTGTGGGCCAGGAGGTCATCTGTGTCCCCTCAGATGGTCTCCCTTATCACAGTTTGTGTCTATGGATGTGTGTGAGTGTGTGAGTGTGAGTGTCACTGTGAGTGTCCGGGTGAGTGTGGGTGTCCCTGTGAGTGTCCGGATGATTATGTGTCCGGTTACATCTGTGGTTTCAGGAGGCCATCTGTGTCCCCTCAGATGGCCCCTTATCACAGTCTATGGATGTGTGTGTGTGAGTGTCCCTGTGAATGTTCGGATAAGTGTGGTGTGTGTGTGTGTGTGTGAGTGTCCGGATTTATGTGAGGTTTGGTTTCAGGAACCATTTGTGTCCATACTCCCCCAAATCTCCTCCCTTATTCCCACCGTGGGTTCGAATCCCAGGTGATTAGACCTACCCTAGGTCTATGAATCCAAGGTATCCATCCGTGGGCCCAACGGATTTCACCCCTTCTCCACTTTCCTAGGGCCAGGCCAGTTCCAGCTATCTAGGGAACCTGTCGAAACAGAGGCAGCTACAGGAGGGGACACACAAATATTTGTGCCCTGCAGTTACACAGCCGTTCCGACAGGCTCGATCGCAATCTATCCAGATGAGAACACGTTCTCCTCCGACTAGACCACGCTGGAGTCGCTGTATGTTTAAAATTTGGTTCCTTTATTTATAGTTAGTATTTTTGGTGTATTAATTGATTTGTTTTATATTTTTAATGACTTAGGTAGAGTGATTTAGGGAGTGGGGGGAGGTACTGGGGGAGGTGGTAGCGTGTGTAGTAGATTATACGAGATCGTGGTTAGTTAGTATTTATCTAGTTGTGTTCACCTAGTTGTTCTTGCGAGGGTTGAGCTCTGCTCTTTCGGCCCGCCTCTCAACTGTCAATCAATCAATTTTTACTAACTAATAAAAAAAAATTCCACATACACACACCCAGGAAGCAGCCCGTAACAGGTGTCTAATGCCCAAGTACCAATGTACTGCTAGGTAAGAGGAGCATCAGAATGAATGAAACTCTGCTGATTTTCGTTTGCGCAATCACCGGGGGATCGAACTTTGACCCTAGCATTACGAGTCCAGAGCGCTGTCCACTCAGCTATAAAGCCCCCTAGTGTGTGCATTGGTGCAAAAGATAATTTGGGAGAGGTTAATGGAAAGGAATGATGTTTGGTGGCCTTGAAGTCACTGGAAGAGGGTTGCCAGTTATGAATTTAAATTATAAATTGATTAAGATAGGATATATATGCAAAAGACGTTGTGAGAGATAGTAAGAAAAGTGTTTCTGACTGAGGTTAGGTACTGTGTGGTTGACTTGTATGTTAGGAAAAAGAATATTTATAAGAAACATAGATGTTCTTTAGAAATGTTTGTTTGCAAATAGTTGCAAATTATTGGGTAAAAAACCAATGGTTACCGTACCTTGAACAAACACACGTGAGCACCATTAGTCGACGGGGGTCAGGGAGTGAGAGTCAACAGCGAAACAGTAACAAAAAATGTGACAATAATGGGAAACTATGTCATTCAAACGTATACATGTTAACCATATAAATTACAGTAACACTAAACGCGCGCATACGTACATATGTCAATCAATTTACATAAATAAACATTCACTAATATGTACTTTTAAAATGGACACATACAGATAATTACCGTACACATGTCAGTTTAAATACAGGTACACATAAACACATATAGCTTTACGTGTCTGTCGGTCATGACAATAATACACATGGATACGAACACAAAACAGTCCATTATCAACTAGTGTGTGTGTGTGTGTGTGTGTGTTTGTGTGTGTGTGTGTGTGTATTCTCTCCTGGTTCTGTTTGCAGGGGTTGAGCTCTGGCTGTTTGGTCCCGCCTCTGTGTGTATGTGTATGTATGTGTGTGTGCGTGTGTGTGTGTGTGTTCGTGTGTGTCTCAACTGGTTCTGTTTGCAGGGGTTGAGCTCTGGCTCTTTGGTCCCGCCTCTGTGTGTGTGTGTGTGTATGTGTGTGTGTGTGTGTGTGTGTGTGTTTTCTCCCCTGGTTCTGTTTGCAGGGGTTCAGCTCTGGCTCTTTGGTCCCGCCTCTGTGTGTGTGTGTGTGTGTGTGTGTGGTGGTGTGTGTGTGTGTGTGTGTGTGTGTGTGTGTGTGTGTGTGTGTGTGTGTGTGTGTGTGGTGTGTGTGTGTGTGTGTGTATTCACCTAGTTGTATTCACTTAGTTGTGTTTGCGGGGGTTGAGCTTTGCTCTTTCGGCCCGCCTCTCAACTGTCAATCAACTGTTTACTAACTACACTAACTACTTTTTTTTTTTTTTTTTCACACCACACACACACACCCCAGGAAGAAGCCAGTGACAGCTGACTAACTCCCAGGTACCTATTTACTGCTAGGTAACAGGGGCATTCAGGGTGAAAGAAACTTTGCCCATTTGTTTCTGCCTCGTGCGGGAATCGAACCCGCGCTACAGAATTACGAGTCCTGCGCGCTATCCACCAGGCTACGAGGCCCCCTGAACAGTCGAATCAGGATAAAGAATATCTTTCGATTTGCTATTGCATCAACCGGGATTCGATCGGGGACCATTAGGATTATAACCAACGAACTCTCTCCATTTAGACGCTAGGCCTCCAGTTTGTGTGTGTGTGTGTGTGTGTGGTGTGTGTGTGTGTGTTTTATCATTATATTTACTATATGTATCTGCAGAATCGAGTTATTAGCTCTTAGACCCCGCCCATCAAATAAATGTATTTATCCGCTTTTATATCTACTACATCTATTTCTCTCTAACTAACACACACACAAATACACACACACACACACACACACACACACACACACACACACACACACACACACACACACACACACACACACACACACACACACACACACACACACACACACACACACACACACACACACACACACACACACACACACACACACACACACACACACACACACACACACACACACACACACACACACACACACACACACACACACACACACACACACACACACACACACACAAACTGGAGGCCTAGCGTCTAAATGGAGAGAGTTCGTTGGTAATAATCCTAATGGTCCCCGATCGAATCCCGGTTGATGCAATAGCAAATCGAAAGATATTCTTTATCCTGATTCGACTGTTCACCTAGCACAAATGTATCCATCAATGTATCCATCTATCTTTCGACTTATATCTGTCAATCCATCAATCTATCTTCCCATTAAACCAACCATTTATCATTATATACATCTATCTATCTATGAATCCGTCCATCAACTCATCTTTCTATCCATCCATATAGTCATCTGTCTTTCCGTCCATCAACTCATCTATGCATCCGTCTATCCGTCAATATATATATTTAGCTATCAATGTATCCATCCATCTATATACCTATATAAATTTTCCATTAATCTATCCATTTATCATAACCATCTATCAACACCCTCCCCACTCCCTCTCCTATTTTACTACCAAACTCCCTCCTCTCGTTCTGGCACCTTCTCCTTCCCTTTTCCTCCCTCTCACAAACCTGCTCATCCTCCATCCTTCTGCCCTTCCCACTCCCGCCCCTATCCCATCCCTCCCTTCCCATCGTCTTCCCTCTCGCCGCAGATCCATCCCTTCGTTCTCATTCCTTCCGACGCTTCTCACTGTCGCCCTTCCCTCTGTTTTTCCTCCCTCCCGTTGCTAGTCCTTTAGTCCGTTGAGCCTCTGCATCACTCTCTGGAGCCTCTGCATTACTCTCTTGAGCCTCTGCATCACTCTCTTAAGCCTCTGCATCTCTCTCTTCAGCCTCTGCATCACTCTCTTGAGCCTCTGCATCACTCACTTAAGCCTCTGCATCTCTCTCTTCAGCCTCTGCATCACTCTCTTTATCCTCTGCATCACTCTCTTAAGCCTCTGCATCACTCTCTTGAGCCTCTCCATTACTCTCTTGAGCCCCTGCATCCTTCTCTTGAGCTTCTGCATCACTCTCTTGAGCCTCTGCATCACCGAATTAGGCCATTATCATCAAATGAGGCCATATTTTGCCTTTTTCCATGTTTTTGTGAATTATCAGTTTATTGTTATTAATTTATTATATATACGATAAAAATGATTTATTTAAATAAATAAAATTTTTATTTTTAAATAAATATTATTTATTTAAATAAATAAATAAAATATATAAAAATTTTATATTTATAAATATATATATTTAAATATTGATCTGTATGGATATGGACCCTGTGGGCCAGGAGGTCATCTGTGTCCCCTCAGATGGTCTCCCTTATCACAGTTTGTGTCTATGGATGTGTGTCAGTGTGTGAGTGTGAGTGTCACTGTGAGTGTCCGGGTGAGTGTGGGTGTCCCTGTGAGTGTCCGGATGATTATGTGTCCGGTTACATCTGTGGTTTCAGGAGGCCATCTGTGTCCCCTCAGATGGTCTCCCTTATCACAGTCTATGGATGTGTGTGTGTGAGTGTCCCTGTGAATGTTCGGATAAGTGTGTGTGTGTGTGTGTGTGTGTGAGTGTCCGGATTTATGTGAGGTTTGGTTTCAGGAACCATTTGTGTCCCTACTCCCCCAAATCTCCTCCCTTATTCCCACCGTGGGTTCGAATCCCAGGTGATTAGACCTACCCTTCCCATCGTCTTCCCTCTCGCCGCAGATCCATCCCTTCCTTTTCCGACGCTTCTCACTGTCGCCCTTCCCTCTGTTTTTCCTCCCGTTGCTAGTCCTTTAGTCCGTTGAGCCTCTGCATCACTCTCTGGAGCCTCTGCATTACTCTCTTGAGCCTCTGCATCACTCTCTTAAGCCTCTGCATCTCTCTCTTCAGCCTCTGCATCACTCTCTTGAGCCTCTGCATCACTCACTTAAGCCTCTGCATCTCTCTCTTCAGCCTCTGCATCACTCTCTTTATCCTCTGCATCACTCTCTTGAGCCTCTGCATCACTCTCTTGAGCCTCTGCATCACTCTCTTGAGCCTCTGCATTACTCTTCTGCACCACTCTCTTAAGCCTCTGCATCTCTCTCTTCAGCCTCTGCATCACTCTTTTTAGCCTCTGCATCACTCTCTTGAGTCTCTGCATCACTCTCTTGAGCCTCTGCATCACTCTCTGGAGCCTCAGCATCTCTCTCTTGAGCCTCTGCATCACTCTCTTGAGCCTCTGAATCACTCTCTATAGCCTCTGCATTCACTCTCTTGAGCCTCTGCATCACTCTCTGGAGCTTCAGCATCTCTCTCTTGAGCCTCTGCATCACTCTCTTGAGCCTCTGAATCACTCTCAAGAGCCTCTGCATCACTCTCATAAGCCTCTGCTTCCCTCTCTTGATCCTCTGCATCACTCTCTTGAGCCTCTGCATCGCTCTCTTTATCCTCTGCATCACTCTCTTCAGCCTCTGCATCCCTCTCTTGAGCCTCTGCATCACTCTCTTAAGCCTCTGCATCACTCTCTTGAGCCTCTGCATCACTCTCTTGATCCTCTGCATCACTCTCTTGAGCCTCTGCATCCCTCACTTGAGCCTCTGCATCCCTCACTTGAGCCTCTGGATCACTCTCTTGAGCTTCTGCATCACTCTCTTGAGCCTCTGCATCACTCTCCTGAGCCTCTGCATCCCTCTTTTGATCCTCTGCATCACTCTCTTGAGCCTCTGCATCATTCTCTTGAGCCTCTGCATCCCTCTCTTAAGCCTCTACATCACTCTCTTGGGACTCTGCATCCCTCTCTTAAGCCTCTACATCGCTCTCTGGAGTCTCTGCATCTCTCTCTGGAGCCTCAGCATCCCTATCTTGAGGGATGCTGAGGCTCGAGGCTCGAGAGAGTGATGCAGAGGCCTGAAGAGAGGGATTCAGAGGCTTAAGAGAGTGATGCAGAGGCTGAAGAAAGTGTTGAAGAGGCTCAAGAGAGGGACGCAGAGGCTCAAGAGAGTGATGCAGAGGCTCAGGAGAGTTATGCAGTCTCAAGAGAGTGATGCAGAGGCTTACGAGAGTGATGCAGATGATCAAGAGAGGGATGCAGAGGCTTAAGAGAATGATGCAGAGGCTGAAGAGATTGTTGCAGAGGCTTAAGAGAGGGATGCAGAGCCTCAAGCGAGTGATACAGAGGTTCAAGAGAGTGATGCAGAGGCTCAAGAGAATGATGCAGAGGCTTAAGAGAGGGATGCAGAGGCTCAAGAGAGGGATGTAGAGGCTCAAGAGAGTGATGCAGAGGCTTAAGTCTTGAGCTTCTGCATCCCTCTCTTCAGTCTCTGCAACACTCTATTCAGCCTCTGCATCACTCTCGTAAGCCTCTGAATCCCTCTCTTGAGGCCTCTGCATCACTCTCTCGAGCTTCTGCATCACTCTCCTGATCCTCTGCATCAATCTCTTCAGCCTCTGCATCACTCTCTTGAACCTCTGCATAACTCTCTTGACCCTTTGCATCACTCTCTTCAGCCTCTGCATCACTCTCCTAATCCTCTGCTTCCCTCTCGTGATCCTCTGCATCACTCTCTTGAGCCTCGGCATCACTCTCTTAATCCTCTGGATCACTCTCTTGAGCCTCTGCATCACTCTCTTATGCCTTTGCATCCCTCTCTTGATCCTCTGCATCACTCTCTTGAGCCTCTGCATCATTCACTTGAGAATCTGCATCCCTCTCTTAAGCCTCTACATCATTCTCTTGACCCTCTGCATCACTCTGTTGAGCCTCTGCCTCACTCTCTTAAGCCTCTGCATCTCTCTCTTCAGCGTTTGCATCACTCTCTGGACCCTCTGCACCCCTCTCTTGTGCCTCTTTATTCCTCACTTGAGCCTCTGCATCCCTCTCTTGAGCCTCTGCATCATTCTCTTGAACTCCTGCATCCCACACATGAGCCTCTGCATCCTTCACTTGAGCCTTTGCATCACTCTCTTAAGCCTCTGCATCCCTCTCTTGAGCCTCTGCGTCACTCTCAAGAGCCTCTGCATCCCTTTCTTGTGCCTCTGCTTTCCTCACTTGAGCCTCTGCATCCCTTTCTTGAGCCCCTGCATCCCTCTCTTGAGCCTCTGAATCACTCTCTTGATCCTCTGCATCACTCTCTTGAGCCTCTGCATCCCTCACTTGAGCCTCTGCATCCCTCACTTGAGCTCTGGATCACTCTCTTGAGCTTCTGCATCACTCTCTTGAGCCTCTGCATCCCTCACTTGAGCCTCTGCATCCCTCACTTGAGCCTCTGGATCACTCTCTTGAGCTTCTGCATCACTCTCTTGAGCCTCTGCATCACTCTCCTGAGCCTCTGCATCCCTCTTTTGATCCTCTGCATCACTCTCTTGAGCCTCTGCATCATTCTCTTGAGCCTCTGCATCCCTCTCTTAAGCCTCTACATCACTCTCTTGGGACTCTGCATCCCTCTCCTAAGCCTCTACATCGCTCTCTGGAGTCTCTGCATCTCTCTCTGGAGCCTCAGCATCCCTATCTTGAGGGATGCTGAGGCTCGAGGCTCGAGAGAGTGATGCAGAGGCCTGAAGAGAGGGATTCAGAGGCTTAAGAGAGTGATGCAGAGGCTGAAGAAAGTGTTGAAGAGGCTCAAGAGAGGGACGCAGAGGCTCAAGAGAGTGATGCAGAGGCTCAGGAGAGTTATGCAGAGTCTCAAGAGAGTGATGCAGAGGCTTACGAGAGTGATGCAGATGATCAAGAGAGGGATGCAGAGGCTTAAGAGAATGATGCAGAGGCTGAAGAGATTGTTGCAGAGGCTTAAGAGAGGGATGCAGAGCCTCAAGCGAGTGATACAGAGGTTCAAGAGAGTGATGCAGAGGCTCAAGAGAATGATGCAGAGGCTTAAGAGAGGGATGCAGAGGCTCAAGAGAGGGATGTAGAGGCTCAAGAGAGTGATGCAGAGGCTTAAGTCTTGAGCTTCTGCATCCCTCTCTTCAGTCTCTGCAACACTCTATTCAGCCTCTGCATCACTCTCGTAAGCCTCTGAATCCCTCTCTTGAGGCCTCTGCATCACTCTCTCGAGCTTCTGCATCACTCTCCTGATCCTCTGCATCAATCTCTTCAGCCTCTGCATCACTCTCTTGAACCTCTGCATAACTCTCTTGACCCTTTGCATCACTCTCTTCAGCCTCTGCATCACTCTCCTAATCCTCTGCTTCCCTCTCGTGATCCTCTGCATCACTCTCTTGAGCCTCGGCATCACTCTCTTAATCCTCTGCATCACTCTCTTCAGCCTCTGCATCACTCTCTTATGCCTTTGCATCCCTCTCTTGATCCTCTGCATCACTCTCTTGAGCCTCTGCATCATTCACTTGAGAATCTGCATCCCTCTCTTAAGCCTCTACATCATTCTCTTGACCCTCTGTCACTCTGTTGAGCCTCTGCCTCACTATCTTAAGCCTCTGCATCTCTCTCTTCAGCCTTTGCATCACTCTCTGGACCCTCTGCACCCCTCTCTTGTGCCTCTTTATTCCTCACTTGAGCCTCTGCATCCCTCTCTTGAGCCTCTGCATCATTCTCTTGAACTCCTGCATCCCACACATGAGCCTCTGCATCCTTCACTTGAGCCTTTGCATCACTCTCTTAAGCCTCTGCATCCCTCTCTTGAGCCTCTGCGTCACTCTCAAGAGCCTCTGCATCCCTTTCTTGTGCCTCTGCTTTCCTCACTTGAGCCTCTGCATCCCTTTCTTGAGCCCCTGCATCCCTCTCTTGAGCCTCTGAATCACTCTGCTGAGCCTCTGCATCCCTCTCTTAAGCCTCTGCATCATTCTGTTGAGTCTCTGCATCACTCTCTTGAGCCTCTGCATCATTCTCTTCAGCCTCTGCATCCCTCTCTTAAGCCTCTGCATCATTCTCTTCAGCCTCTGCATCCTTCTCTTAAACCTCTGCATCATTCTCTTCAGCCTCTGCATTCCTCTCTGTAGCCTCTGCATCACTCTTATAAGAATCTGCATCGCTCTCGTAAGCCTCTGAATCACTCTGTTGAGCCTCTGCATCACTCTCTTGAGCCTCTCCATCACTCTTTTGAGCCTCTGCATCCCTCTCTTAAGCCTCTCCAACACTCTCTTCAGCCCCTGCACCACTCCCTTAAGCCTCTGCATCCCTTTTTTGAGCCTCTGCATCACTTTCTTAAGCCTCTGCATCCCTTTCTTGAGCCTTTGCATCACTCTGTTGAACTCCTGCATCCCTCTCCTGAGCCTCTGCGTCACTCTCAAGAGCCTCTGCATCCCTCTCTTGTGCCTCTGCATCCCTCACTAGAGCCTCTGCATTCGTCTGCTGAGCCCCTGCATCCCTCTCATGAGCCTCTGCATCCCTCTCATGAGCCTCTGCTAGGATATTTTGAAAACTGCAGGGAGGGTTTGGGCAAAATGTTATCCATCGCCGCTTTCAGTAATTGGCATATTTTCGGTATGAAAAGTCGTAATTTCAAACTGCGAATACATACAGAAAGCCAAACGTTGGCTCCAAAATATGGCTCAAGGGTCGAATTGGTTATGTTTGGGATATTTTGAAAACTGCAGGGATGGCCTGGGCAAAATGTGATTCATCGCCTTACTCAGTAATTGGCATATTTTCAGTGATGCAGAGGATCAAGAGAGTGTTGCAGAGGCTCGAGAGAGTGATTCAGAGGCTTACGAGAGTGATGCAGAGAATCAAGAGACTCATGCAGAGGCTCGAGAGAGTTATGCAGAGGCCTCAAGAGAGGGATTCAGAGGCTTAGGAGAGTGATGCAGAGGCTGAAGAGAGTGTTGCAGAGGCTCATGAGAGGGATCTTCTTGAGGTTATCTTGAGATGATTTTGGGGCTTTTTTTTTTTTAGTGTCCCCGCGGCCCGGTCCTCGACCAGGCCTCCACCCCCAGGAAGCAGCCCGTGACAGCTGACTAACTCCCAGGTACCTATTTACTGCTAGGTAACAGGGGCATTCAGGGTGAAAGAAACTTTGCCCATTTGTTTCTGCTTCGTGCGGGAATCGAACCCGCGCCACAGAATTACGAATGCTGCGCGCTATCCACCAGGCTACGAGGCCCCTTCGTAGCCTGGATGGGCATCCCTCTTCACGAGGGATGAAGAGACTTAAGAGAGTGATGCAGAGGCTCAAGAGAGAGATACAGAATCTCAAGAGAGTGATGCAGAGGCTTAAGAGAGTGATGCAGAGGCTTAAGAGAGTAAGGCAGAGGCTTAGGAGAGGGATGCAGAGGCTCAAGAGAGTAATGCAGAGGCTTAAGCGGGTGATGCAGAGGCTTAAGAGAGTAATGCAGAGGCTTATGAGAGTGATGCAGAAGCTTAAGAGAGGGATGCAGAGGCTCAAGAGAGGGATGCAGAGGCCCAAGAGAGTGTTTTCAAATACAAATGATAAAAATCTATGTGTTTTCATTAGAATTAACTAAAATGTTCCTGATTTTCGGTTTATATTACCGATGGAAGATGTACACGTAAAACCGCTCTAATCCGGCTGAAACGTCGATATATGCAATAAAACAGAACTTCTCCCCTTTCCAATATCTTACTCAGTATTTTAACGAGAAACAAATAGTTGATTGAAAATGAAGTGTTTAAGGTTAATTTCTAATCAATTATGTGTTTGCATCATTTTTATCGTATATTTAATGAAATAATAACAATAAACTGAAAATTCACAAAAACGTGGAAAAACGGCAAAATATTGCATAATTCGATGATATTTTGTTTTAATCACATAAAGGAAAAGGGGATGATAAAGGTAAAAATATTGCTAAATTCGATGATTTTTAGTACAAAACAAAATGCAAGAAAACTTGCTTAAAATGCAAAATTTGCGAAATTCTGAGATTTGAAGGCCAAATCACATATTGTGAGAAAACATGAAGTAGTATTGAAATATTGGTAAAAACGAATATATTTACGTAAAATCACACTACATGAATAACGTGAAGAAAGTCACTATATTACCATATTTGAGGATTTTAACTTCAAATCAGAGAGCGAGGTTTCGTATTATTTAGATCCAAGAAAAGACATGACAATGTTGTTTCAAATACAAATGATAAAAATCAATGTGTTTTCATTAGAATTAACTAAAATGTTCCTGATTTTCGTTTATATACCGATGGAAGATGTACACGTAAAACCGCTCTAATCCGGCTGAAAAGTCGATATATGCAATAAAAACAGAACTTCTCCCCTTTCCAATATCTTACTCTGTATTTTAACGAGAAACAAATAGTTGATTGAAAATGAAGTGTTTAAGGTTAATTTCTTATCAATTATGTGTTTGCATCATTTTTATCGTATATATAATGAATTAATAGCAATAAACTGAAAATTCACAAAAACGTGGAAAAACAGCAAAATATTGCCTAATTCGATGATATTTTGTTTATATCACATAAAGGAAAAGGGGATGATAAACGTCAAAATATTGCTGGATTCGATGATTTTTAGTACGAAACAAAATGCATGAAAACTTGCTTAAAATGCAATATTATGCGAAAATCTGATATATGAAGGCCAAATCACATATCGTGAGACTACATGAAATAGTATCGAAATATTAGTAAAAATGAATATATTTACGTAATATCAAACTACATGAAAAATGTGAAAAAAGTTATTATTATACCAAATTTGAGGATTTTAACTTCGAATCATAGAGCGACGTTTCGTATTTTTTAGACCATAGAAAAGACGTATAAAGATGTTGCTTCCTATTCAAATGATAAAAATCAAGTGTTTTCATTAAAATTAACTAAAATGTTCCTGATTTTCGGTTTATATTACCGATGAAAGATGTACACGTAAAACCGTTCTAATCCGGCTGAAACGTTGATATATGCAATAAAAACAGAACTTCTCCCCGTTTCAATATCTTACTCAGTATTTTAACGAGAAACAAATAGATGATTGAAAATGAAGTATTTAAGGTTATTTCTGATCAATTATGTGTTTGCATAATTTTTTTCGTATATAAATGAATTATTAACAATAAACTGAAAATTCACAAAAACGTGGAAAAACGGCCTAATTCGATGATATTTTGTTTAAATCACAGAAAGGAAAAGGGGATGATAAAGGTCAAAATATTGCTAAATTCGATGATTTTTAGTATTAAAGAAAATGCAAGAAAACTTGCTTAAAATGCAAAATTTGCTAAATTCTGAGATTTGAAGGCCAAATCACATATCGTGAGAAAACATGAAGTAGTATTGATATATTGGTATAAACGAATATATTTACGTTAAATCCCACTACATGAATAACGTGAAAAAAGTCACTATATTACCATATTTGAGGATTTTAACTTCAAATCATAGAGCGAGGTTTAGTATTATTTAGATCAAAGAAAAGACATGACAATCTTGTTTCCAATACAAATGATAAAAATGAATGTTTTTTTATTAGAATTAACTAAAATGTTCCAGATTTTCCGTTTATATTACCGATGGAAGATGTACACGTAAAACCGCTCTAATCCGGCTGAAACGTCGATATATACAATAAAAACAGAACTTCTCCCCTTTCCAATATTTTACTCAGTATTTTAACGAGAAACAAATAGTTGATTGAAAATGAAGTGTTTAAGGTTAGTTTCTAATCAATTATGTGTTATATATCACTATATAAATTATGTGTATATATCAATCAATTATGTGAATATATCACTCTCTTAAGCCTCTGCATCACTCTCGTATACCTCTGAATCATTCTCTTGATCCTCTGCATCCCTCTCTTAAGCCTCTACATCATTCTCTTGCGCCTCTGCATCCCTCTCTTGAGCCTTTGCATCACTCTCTTGAGCCTTTGCATCCCTCTCGTGAGCCTCTGCATCACTCTCAAGTGCCTCTGCATCTTTCTCTTTTGCCTCTGCATCCCTCACTTTAGCCTCTGCATCCCTCTCTTGAGCCTCTGCATTCCCCTCTTGAGACTTTTCATCCCGCTCTTGAGCCTCTGCATCCCTCTCTTGAGCCTCTGCATCCCTCTCTTGGGCTTCTGCATCCGATCTATTTAGCCTCTGCATCCCTCTCTTTAGCCTCTGCATCACTCTCTTAAGCCACTGCATCACTCTCTTGATTCTCTGTATCACTCTCTTGAGCCTCTGCATCATACTCTTGAGCCTCTGCATCCCTCTCTTAAGCCTCTACATCAATCTCTTGAGCCCCTGCATCCATCTCTTGAGCCTCTGAATCCCTCGCTTGAGCCTCTGCATCCCTCTCTTAAGCCTCTGCATCACACTCTTAAGCCTCTGCATGCGAAAATCTGAGATTTGATGGCCAAATCACATATCGTGATACTACATGAAATAGTATCGAAATATTAGTAAAAATGAATATATTTGCGTAATATCAAACTACATGAAAAACGTGAAAAAAGTCATTATTATACCAAATTTGAGGATTTTAACTTCGAATCATAGAGCGACGTTTCGTATTATTTAGATCCAAGAAAAGACATATGACAATGTTGTTTCAAATACAAATGATAAAAATCTATGTGTTTTCATTAGAATTAACTAAAATGTTCCTGATTTTCGGTTTATATTACCGATGAAAGATGTGCACGTAAACCCGTTCTAATCCGGCTGAAACGTCGATATATGCAATAAAAACAGAACTTCTCCCCTTTCCAATATTTTACTCAGTATTTTAACGAGAAACAAATAGTTGATTGAAAATGAAGTGTTTAAGGTTAGTTTCTAATCAATTATGTGTTTGCATCATTTTTATCGTATATTTAATGAAATAATAACAATAAACTGAAAATTCACAAAAACGTGGAAAAACGGCAAAATATTGCATAATTCGATGATATTTTGTTTTAATCACATAAAGGAAAAGGGGATGATAAAGGTAAAAATATTGCTAAATTCGATGATTTTTAGTACAAAACAAAATGCAAGAAAACTTGCTTAAAATGCAAAATTTGCGAAATTCTGAGATTTGAAGGCCAAATCACATATTGTGAGAAAACATGAAGTAGTATTGAAATATTGGTAAAAACGAATATATTTACGTAAAATCACACTACATGAATAACGTGAAGAAAGTCACTATATTACCATATTTGAGGATTTTTGATAGGGGCGGGAGTGGGAAGGGCAGAAGGATGGAGGATGAGCAGGTTTGTGAGAGGGAGGAAAAGGGAAGGAGAAGGTGCCAGAACGAGAGGAGGGAGTTTGGTAGTAAAATAGGAGAGGGAGTGGGGAGGGTGTTGATAGATGGTTATGATAAATGGATAGATTAATGGAAAATTTATATAGGTATATAGATGGATGGATACATTGATAGCTAAATATATATATTGACGGATAGACGGATGCATAGATGAGTTGATGTACGGAAAGACAGATGACTATATGGATGGATAGAAAGATGAGTTGATGGACGGATTCATAGATAGATAGATGTATATAATGATAAATGGTTGGTTTAATGGGAAGATAGATTGATGGATTGACAGATATAAGTCGAAAGATAGATGGATACATTGATGGATACATTTGTGCTAGGTGAACAGTCGAATCAGGATAAAGAATATCTTTCGATTTGCTATTGCATCAACCGGGATTCGATCGGGGAACATTAGGATTATAACCAACGAACTCTCTCCATTTAGACGCTAGGCCTCCAGTTTTGTGTGTGTGTGTGTGTGTGTGTGTGTGTGTGTGTGTGTGTGTGTGTGTGTGTGTGTGTGTGTGTGTGTGTGTGTGTGTGTGTGTGTGTGTGTGTGTGTGTGTGTGTGTGTGTGTGTGTGTGTGTGTGTGTGTGTGTGTGTGTGTGTGTGTTTGTGTGTGTGTGTGTTGTGTGTGTGTGTGTGTGTGTGTGTGTGTGTGTGTGTGTGTGTGTGTGTGTGTGTGTGTGTGTGTGTGTGTGTGTGTGTGTGTGTGTGTGTGTGTATTTGTGTGTGTGTTAGTTAGAGAGAAATAGATGTAGTAGATATACAAGAGGATAAATACATTTATTTGATAGGCGGGGTCTAAGAGCTAATAACTCGATTCTGCAGATACATATAGTAAATATAATGATAAAACACACACACACACACCCACACACACACACACACAAACTGGAGGCCTAGCGTCTAAATGGAGAGAGTTCGTTGGTTATAATCCTAATGGTCCCCGATCGAATCCCGGTTGATGCAATAGCAAATCGAAAGATATTCTTTATCCTGATTCGACTGTTCAGGGGGCCTCGTAGCCTGGTGGATAGCGCGCAGGACTCGTAATTCTGTAGCTCGGGTTCGATTCCCGCACGAGGCAGAAACAAATGGGCAAAGTTTCTTTCACCCTGAATGCCCCTGTTACCTAGCAGTAAATAGGTACCTGGGAGTTAGTCAGCTGTCACTGGCTGCTTCCTGGGTGTGTGTGTGTGGTGTGAAAAAAAAAAAAAAAGTAGTTAGTGTAGTTAGTAAACAGTTGATTGACAGTTGAGAGGCGGGCCGAAAGAGCAAAGCTCAACCCCCGCAAACACAACTAAGTGAATACAACTAGGTGAATACACACACACACACACACACACACACGCGCGCGCACACACACACACACACACACACACACACACACACACACACACACACACACACACACACACACACACACACACACACACACACACACACACACACACACACACACACAGAGGCGGGACCAAAGAGCCAGAGCTGAACCCCTGCAAACAGAACCAGGGGAGAAAACACACACACACACACACACACACACACACACACACACAGAGGCGGGACCAAAGAGCCAGAGCTCAACCCCTGCAAACAGAACCAGTTGAGAATACACACACACACACACACACACGCACACACACATACATACACATACACACAGAGGCGGGACCAAACAGCCAGAGCTCAACCCCTGCAAACAGAACCAGGAGAGAATACACACACACACACACAAACACACACACACACACACACACACTAGTTGATAATGGACTGTTTTGTGTTCGTATCCATGTGTATTATTGTCATGACCGACAGACACGTAAAGCTATATGTGTTTATGTGTACCTGTAATTAAACTGACATGTGTACGGTAATTATCTGTATGTGTCCATTTTAAAAGTACATATTAGTGAATGTTTATTTATGTAAATTGATTGACATATGTACGTATGCGCGCGTTTAGTGTTACTGTAATTGATATGGTTAACATGTATACGTTTGAATGACATAGTTTCCCATTATTGTCACATTTTTTGTTACTGTTTCGCTGTTGACTCTCACTCCCTGACCCCCGTCGACTAATGGTGCTCACGTGTGTTTGTTCAAGGTACGGTAACCATTGGTTTTTTACCCAATAATTTGCAACTATTTGCAAACAAACATTTCTAAAGAACATCTATGTTTCTTATAAATATTCTTTTTCCTAACATACAAGTCAACCACACAGTACCTAACCTCAGTCAGAAACACTTTTCTTACTATCTCTCACAACGTCTTTTGCATATATATCCTATCTTAATCAATTTATAATTTAAATTCATAACTGGCAACCCTCTTCCAGTGACTTCAAGGCCACCAAACATCATTCCTTTCCATTAACCTCTCCCAAATTATCTTTTGCACCAATGCACACACTAGGGGGCTTTATAGCTGAGTGGACAGCGCTCTGGACTCGTAATGCTAGGGTCAAAGTTCGATCCCCCGGTGATTGCGCAAACGAAAATCAGCAGAGTTTCATTCATTCTGATGCTCCTCTTACCTAGCAGTACATTGGTACTTGGGCATTAGACACCTGTTACGGGCTGCTTCCTGGGTGTGTGTATGTGGAAATTTTTGTTTATTAGTTAGTAAAAATTGATTGATTGACAGTTGAGAGGCGGGCCGAAAGAGCAGAGCTCAACCCTCGCAAGAACAACTAGGTGAACACAACTAGATAAATACTAACTAACCACGATCTCGTATAATCTAATACACACGCTACCACCTCCCCCAGTACCTCCCCCCACTCCCTAAATCACTCTACCTAAGTCATTAAAAATATAAAACAAATCAATTAATACACCAAAAATACTAACTATAAATAAAGGAACCAAATTTTAAACATACAGCGACTCCAGCGTGGTCTAGTCGGAGGAGAACGTGTTCTCATCTGGATAGATTGCGATCGAGCCTGTCGGAACGGCTGTGTAACTGCAGGGCACAAATATTTGTGTGTCCCCTCCTGTAGCTGCCTCTGTTTCGACAGGTTCCCTGGATAGCTGGAACTGGCCTGGCCCTAGGAAAGTGGAGAAGGGGTGAAATCCGTTGGGCCCACGGATGGATACCTTGGATTCATAGACCTAGGGTAGGTCTAATCACCTGGGATTCGAACCCACGGTGGGAATAAGGGAGGAGATTTGGGGGAGTATGGACACAAATGGTTCCTGAAACCAAACCTCACATAAATCCGGACACTCACACACACACACACACACACACACACACACACTTATCCGAACATCACAGGGACACTCACACACACACATCCATAGACTGTGATAAGGGGCCATCTGAGGGGACACAGATGGCCTCCTGAAACCACAGATGTAACCGGACACATAATCATCCGGACACTCACAGGGACACCCACACTCACCCGGACACTCACAGTGACACTCACACTCACACACTCATACACATCCATAGACACAAACTGTGATAAGGGAGACCATCTGAGGGGACACAGATGACCTCCTGGCCCACAGGGTCCATATCCATACAGATCAATATTTAAATATATATATTTATAAATATAAAATTGTTATATATTTATTTATTTATTTAAATAAATAATATTTATTTAAAAATAATAAATTTTATTTATTTAAATAAATCATTTTTATCGTATATATAATATTAATAACAATAAACTGATAATTCACAAAAACATGGAAAAAGGCAAAATATGGCCTCATTTGATGATAATGGCCTAATTCGGTGATGCAGAGGCTCAAGAGAGTGATGCAGAAGCTCAAGAGAGGGATGCAGGGGCTCAAGAGAGTAATGGAGAGGCTCAAGAGAGTGATGCAGAGGCTTAAGAGAGGGATGCAGAGGCTCAAGAGATGGATGCAGAGGCTCAAGAGAGGGATGCAGAGGCTAAAGTCAGGGATGCAGAGGCTAAGGTGAGGGATGCAGAGGCACAAGAGAAAGATGCAGAGGCACTTGAGAGTGTTGCAGAGGCTCAAGAGAGGGATGCAGAGGCTTAAGAGAATGATAGAGAGGCTCAAGAGAGTGATGCAGAGGATCAAGAGAGTGATGCAGAGGCTGTAGGGAGAGATGCAGAGGCTTAAGAGAGTGATGCAGAGGCTCAGGAGAGTGATGCATGGGCTCAAGAGAATGATGTAGAGGCTTAAGAGAGGGATGTAGAGGCTAAAGAGAATGATGCAGAGGCTCAAGAGAGTGATGCAGAGGATCAAGAGAGGGATGCAGAGGTTTAAGAGAGTGATGCAGAGGCTCAAGAGAGTGATGCAGAAGAGAGTGATGCAAAGGCTCATGAGAGTTATGCAGAGGCTCATGAGAGGGATGCAGAGGCTCATGAGAGGGATGCAGGGGCTCAGCAGACGAATGCAGAGGCTCTAGTGAGGGATGCAGAGGCACAAGAGAGGGATGCAGAGGCTCTTGAGAGTGACGCAGAGGCTCAGGAGAGGGATGCAGGAGTTCAACAGAGTGATGCAAAGGCTCAAGAAAGGGATGCAGAGGCTTAAGAAAGTGATGCAGAGGCTCAAAAAAGGGATGCAGAGGCTTAAGGGAGTGGTGCAGGGGCTGAAGAGAGTGTTGGAGAGGCTTAAGAGAGGGATGCAGAGGCTCAAAAAAATGATGGAGAGGCTCAAGAGAGTGATGCAGAGGCTCAACAGAGAGATTCAGAGGCTTACGAGAGCGATGCAGATGCTTATAAGAGTGATGCAGAGGCTACAGAGAGGAATGCAGAGGCTGAAGAGAATGATGCAGAGGTTTAAGAGAAGGATGCAGAGGCTGAAGAGAATGATGCAGAGGCTTAAGAGAGGGATGCAGAGGCTGAAGAGAATGATGCAGAGGCTCAAGAGAGTGATGCAGAGACTCAACAGAATGATGCAGAGGCTTAAGAGAGGGATGCAGAGGCTCAGCAGAGTGATTCAGAGGCTCAAGAGAGGGATGCAGGGGCTCAAGAAAGGGATGCAGAGGCTCAAGTGAGGAAAGCAGAGGCACAAGAAAGGGATGCAGAGGGTCTTGAGAGTGACGCAGAGGCTCAAGAGAGGGATGCAGAGGCTTAAGAGAGTGATGCAAAGGCTCAAGTGAAGGATGCAGAGGCTCATGTGTGGGATGCAGGAGTTCAAGAGAATGATGCAGAGGCTCAAGAGAGGGATGCAGAGGCTCAAGTGAGGAATAAAGAGGCACAAGAGAGGGGTGCAGAGGGTCCAGAGAGTGATGCAAAGGCTGAAGAGAGAGATGCAGAGGCTTAAGAGAGTGAGGCAGAGGCTCAACAGAGTGATGCAGAGGGTCAAGAGAATGATGTAGAGGCTTAAGAGAGGGATGCAGATTCTCAAGTGAATGATGCAGAGGCTCATGAGAGTGATGCAGAGGATCAAGAGAGGGATGCAAAGGCATAAGAGAGTGATGCAGAGGCTGAAGAGAGTGATGCAGAAGCTCAAGAGAGTGATGTAGAGGCTCAAGAGAGTGATGCAGAGGCTCAAGAGAGTGATCCAGAGGATTAAGAGAGTGATGCCGAGGCTCAAGAGAGTGATGCAGAGGATCACGAGAGGGAATCAGAGGATTAGGAGAGTGATGCAGAGGCTGAAGAGAGTGATGCAAAGGCTCAAGAGAGTTATGCAGAGGTTCAAGAGAGTGATGCAAAGGCTGAAGAGATTGATGCAGAGGATCAGGAGAGTGATGCAGAAGCTCGAAGAGTGATGCAGAGGCCTCAAGAGAGGGATTCAGAGGCTTACGAGAGTGATGCAGAGGCTGAATAGAGTGTTGCAGAGACTGAAGAGAGGGATGCAGAAGCTCAAGACTTAAGCCTCTGCATCACTCTCTTGAGCCTCTACATCCCTCTCTTGAGCCTCTGCATCCCTCTCTTAAGCCTCTGCATCATTCTCTTGAGCCTCTGCATCACTCTCTTGAACCTCTGTATCACTCGCTTGAGGCTCTGCATCCCTCTCTTAAGCCTCTGCAACAATCTCTTCAGCCTCTGCATCATTCTCTTAAGCCTCTGCATCCCTCTCTTGATCATCTGCATCACTCTCGTAAGCCTCTGCATCACTCTCTTGAGACTCTGCATAACTCTCCTGAGCCTCTGCATCACTCTCTTGAGCCTCTGCGTCCCTCTCTTGAGCCTCTTCAACACTTTCTTCAGCCTCTGCATCACTCTCTTAAGCCTCTGAATCCCTCTCTTCAGGCCTCTGCATCACTCTCTCGAGCCTCGAGCCTCAGCATCCCTCAAGATAGGGATGCTGAGGCTCCAGAGAGAGATGCAGAGACTCCAGAGAGCGATGTAGAGGCTTAAGAGAGGGATGCAGAGTCCCAAGAGAGTGATGTAGAGGCTTAAGAGAGGGATGCAGAGGCTCAAGAGAATGATGCAGAGGCTCAAGAGAGTGATGCAGAGGATCAAAAGAGGGATGCCGAGGCTCAGGAGAGTGATGCAGAGGCTCAAGAGAGTGATGCAGAGGCTCAAGAGAGTGATCCAGAGGCTCAAGTGAGGGATGCAGAGGCTCAAGTGAGGGATGCAGAGGCTCAAGAGAGTGATGCAGAGGATCAAGAGAGTGATGCAGAGGCTCAAGAGAGTGATGCAGAGGCTTAAGAGAGTGATGCAGAGGCTCAAGAGAGGGATGCAGAGGCTGAAGAGAGGGATGCAGAGGATCAAGAGAGCGATGCAGAGGCTCAAGAGAGTGATGCAGAGGGTCAAGAGAGGGAAGCAGAGGCTTATGAGAGTGATGCAGAGGCTCTTGAGAGTGATTCAGAGGCTCAAGAGAGTGATGCAGAGGCTCAAGAGAGAGATGCTGAAGCTCCAGAGAGTGATGCAGAGGCTCAAGAGAGTGAATGCAGAGGCTCTAGAGAGTGATTCAGAGGCTCAAGAGAGTGATGCAGAGGCTCAAGAGAGAGATGCTGAGGCTCCAGAGAGTGATGCAGAGGCTCAAGAGAGTGATGCAGAGACTCAAGAGAGTGATGCAGAGGCTAAAGAGAGTGATGCAGAGGCTGAAGAGAGAGATGCAGAGGCTTAAGAGAGTGGTGCAGAAGAGTAATGCAGAGGCTCAAGAGAGTGATGCAGAGGCTCAAGAGAGTGATGCAGAGGCTCAAGAGAGTGATGCAGAGGATAAAGAGAGTGATGCAGAGGCTGAAGAGAGAGATGCAGAGGCTTAAGTGAGTGATGCAGAGGCTCAAGAGAGTGATGCAGAGGCTGAAGAGAGAGATGCAGAGGCTTAAGAGAGTGATGCAGAGGCTCAAGAGAGTAATGCAGAGGCTCCAGAGAGTGATGCAGAGGCTCAACGGACTAAAGGACTAGCAACGGGAGGGAGGAAAAACA
>NW_027189675.1:0-112704 GCF_040958095.1 Procambarus clarkii
AGTTTGATATTACGTAAATATATTCATTTTTACCAATATTTCGATACTATTTCATGTAGTATCACGATATGTGATTTGGCCTTCAAATCTCAGAATTTCGCATAATATTGCATTTTAAGCAAGTTTTCTTGCATTTTGTTTCGTACGAAAAATCATTTAATTTAGCAATATTTTGACGTTTATCATCCCCTTTTCCTTTATGTGATTTAATCAAAATATCATCGAATTAGGCAATATTTTGCCGTTTTTTCCACGTTTTTGTGAATTTTCAGTTTATTAGTATTAATTCATTATATATACAATAAAAATGATGCAAACATATAATTGATTAGATAGTAACCTTAAATACTTTATTTTCAATCATCTATTTGTTTCTCGTTAGAATACAGAGTAAGATATTGAAAAGGGGAGAAACTCGGTTTTTATTGCATATATCGACTTTACAGCCGGAATAGAGCGGTTTTACGTGTACATCTTCCATCGGTAATATAAACGGAAAATCAGGAACATTTTAGTTAATTCTAATGAAAACACATTGATTTTTATCATTTGTATTGGAAACAACATTGTCATATGTATTTTCTTGGATCTAAATAATACGAAACCTCGCATTATCATTCGAAGTTAAAATCCTCAAATTTGGTATAATCGTGACTTTTTTCACGTTTTTCATGTAGTTTGATATTACGTAAATATATTCATTTTTACCAATATTTCGATACTATTTCATGTAGTATCACGATATGTAATTTGGCTTTCATATCTCAGAATTTCGCATAATATTGCATTTTAAGCAAGTTTTCTTGCATTTTGTTTCGTACGAAAAATCATCTAATTTAGCAATATATTGACGTTTATCATCCCTTTTCCTTTATGTGATTTAATCAAAATATCATCGAATTAGGCAATATTTTGCCGTTTTTCCACGTTTTTGTGAATTTTCAGTTTATTAGTATTAATTCATTATATATACAATAAAAATGATGCAAACACATAATTGATTAGATAGTAACCTTAAATACTTTATTTTCAATCATCTATTTGTTTCTCGTTAGAATACTGAGTAAGATATTGAAAAGGGGAGAAACTCGGTTTTTATTGCATATATCGACTTTACAGCCGGAATAGAGCGGTTTTACGTGTACATCTTCCATCGGTAATATAAACGAAAAATCAGGAACATTTTAGTTAATTCTAATGAAAACACATTGATTTTTATCATTTGTATTGGAAACAACATTGTCATATGTATTTTCTTGGATCTAAATAATACGAAACCTCGCATTATCATTCGAAGTTAAAATCCTCAAATTTGGTATAATCGTGACTTTTTTCACGTTTTTCATGTAGTTTGATATTACGTAAATATATTCATTTTTACCAATATTTCGATACTATTTCATGTAGTATCACGATATGTGATTTGGCCTTCAAATCTCAGAATTTCGCATAATATTGCATTTTAAGAAAGTTTTATTGCATTTTGTTTCGTACGAAAAATCATCGAATTTAGAAATATTTTGACGTTTATCATCCCCTTTTCCTTTATGTGATTTAATCAAAATATCATCGAATTAGGCAATATTTTGCCGTTTTTCCACGTTTTTGTGAATTTTCAGTTTATTAGTATTAATTCATTAAATATACAATAAAAATGATGCAAACACATAATTGATTAGATAGTAACCTTGAATACTTCATTTTCAATCATCTATTTGTTTTTCGTTAAAATACTGAGTAAGATATTGACAAGGCGAGAAGTTCGGTTTTTATTGCATATATCGATTTTTCAGCTGGAATAGAGAGGTTTTACGTGTACATCTTCCATCGGTAATATAAACAGAAAATCAGGAACATTTTAGTTAATTCTAATGAAAACACATTGATTTTTATCATTTGTATTGGAAACAACATTGTCATATATCTTTTCATGGATCTAAATAGTACGAAATCTCGCTTTATGATTCGAAGTTAAAATCCTCAAATTTGGTATAATAGTGACTTTTTTCACGTTTTTCATGTAGTTTGATATTACGTATATATATTCATTTTTACCAATATTTCGATACTAATTCATGTAGTGTCACGATATGTGATTTGGCCTTCAAATCTCAGAATTTCGCATAATATTGCATTTTAAGCAAGTTTTATTGCATTTTGTTTCGTACGAAAAATCATCGAATTTAGCAATATTTTGACGTTTATCATTCCCTTTTCCTTTATGTGATTTAATCAAAATATCGAATTAGGCAATATTTTGCCGTTTTTCACGTTTTTGTGAATTTTAAGTTGATTAGTATTAATTCATTAAATATACAATAAAAATGATGCAAACACATAATTGATTAGATAGTAACCTTCATACTTCATTTTCAATCATCTATTTGTTTCTCGTTAAAATACTGAGTAAGATATTGACAAGGCGAGAAGTTCGGTTTTTATTGCATATATCGACTTTTCAGCTGGAATAGAGCGGTTTTACGTGTACATCTTCCATCGGTAATATAAACAGAAAATCAGGAACATTTTAGTTAATTCTAATGAAAACACATTGATTTTTATCATTTGTATTGGAAACAACATTGTCATATGTCTTTTCATGGATCTAAATAGTACGAAATCTCGCTTTATGATTCGAAGGTAAAATCCTCAAATTTGGTATAATAGTGACTTTTTTCACGTTTTTCATGTAGTTTGATATTACGTATATATATTCATTTTTACCAATATTTCGATACTAATTCATGTAGTGTCACGATATGTGATTTGGCCTTCAAATCTCAGAATTTCGCATAATATTGCATTTTAAGCAAGTTTTCTTGCATTTTGTTTCGTACGAAAAATCATCGAATTTAGCAATATTTTGACGTTTATCATCCCCTTTTCCTTTATGTGATTTAATCAAAATATCATCGAATTAGGCAATATTTTGCCGTTTTTCACGTTTTTGTGAATTTTCAGTTGATTAGTATTAATTCATTAAATATACAATAAAAATGATGCAAACACATAATTGATTAGATAGTAACCTTCATACTTCATTTTCAATCATCTATTTGTTTCTCGTTAAAATACTGAGTAAGATATTGACAAGGCGAGAAGTTCGGTTTTTATTGCATATATCGACTTTTCAGCTGGAATAGAGCGGTTTTACGTGTACATCTTCCATCGGTAATATAAACAGAAAATCAGTAACATTTTAGTTAATTCTAATGAAAACACATTGATTTTTATAATTTGTATTGGAAACAACATTGTCATATGTCTTTTCATGGATCTAAATAGTACGAAATCTCGCTTTATGATTCGAAGTTAAAATCCTCAAATTTGGTATAATAGTGATTTTTTTCACGTTTTTCATGTAGTTTGATATTACGTATATATATTCATTTTTACCAATATTTCGATACTAATTCATGTAGTGTCACGATATGTGATTTGGCCTTCAAATCTCAGAATTTCGCATAATATTGCATTTTAAGCAAGTTTTATTGCATTTTGTTTCGTACGAAAAATCATCGAATTATCAATATTTTGACGTTTATCATTCCCTTTTCCTTTATGTGATTTAATCAAAATATCGAATTAGGCAATATTTTGCCGTTTTTCACGTTTTTGTGAATTTTCAGTTGATTAGTATTAATTCATTAAATATACAATAAAAATGATGCAAACACATAATTGATTAGATAGTAACCTTCATACTTCATTTTCAATCATCTATTTGTTTCTCGTTAAAATACTGAGTAAGATATTGACAAGGTGAGAAGTTCGGTTTTTATTGCATATATCGACTTTTCAGCTGGAATAGAGCGGTTTTACGTGTACATCTTCCATCGGTAATATAAACAGAAAATCAGGAACATTTTAGTTAATTCTAATGAAAACACATTGATTTTTATCATTTGTATTGGAAACAACATTGTCATATGTCTTTTCATGGATCTAAATAGTACGAAATCTCGCTTTATGATTCGAAGGTAAAATCCTCAAATTTGGTATAATAGTGACTTTTTTCACGTTTTTCATGTAGTTTGATATTACGTATATATATTCATTTTTACCAATATTTCGATACTAATTCATGTAGTGTCACGATATGTTATTTGGCCTTCAAATCTCAGAATTTCGCATAATATTGCATTTTAAGCAAGTTTTCTTGCATTTTGTTTCGTACGAAAAATCATCGAATTTAGCAATATTTTGACGTTTATCATTCCCTTTTCCTTTATGTGATTTAATCAAAATATCATCGAATTAGGCAATATTTTGCCGTTTTTCACGTTTTTGTGAATTTTCAGTTTATTAGTATTAATTCATTAAATATACAATAAAAATGATGCAAACACATAATTGATTCGATAGTAACCTTCATACTTCATTTTCAATCATCTATTTGTTTCTCGTGAAAATACGAGTAAAATATTGACAAGGCGAGAAGTTCGGTTTTTATTGCATATATCGATTTTTCAGCTGGAATAGAGCGGTTTTACGTGTACATTTTCCATCGGTAATATAAACAGAAAATCAGGAACATTTTAGTTAATTCTAATGAAAACACATTGATTTTTATCATTTGTATTGGAAACAACATTGTCATATGTCTTTTCTTGGATCTAAATAATACGAAACCTCGCATGATGATTCGAAGTTAAAATCCTCAAATTTGGTATAATCGTGACTTTTTTCACGTTTTTCATGTAGTTTGATATTACGTAAATATATTCATTTTTACCAATATTTCGATACTATTTCATGTAGTATCACGATATGTGATTTGGCCTTCAAATCTCAGAATTTCGCATAATATTGCATTTTAAGCAAGTTTTCTTGCATTTTGTTTCGTACGAAAAATCATCTAATTTAGCAATATTTTGACGTTTATCATCCCCTTTTCCTTTATGTGATTTAATAAAAATATCATCGAATTAGGCAATATTTTGCCGTTTTTCCACGTTTTTGTGAATTTTCAGTTTATTAGTATTAATTCATTATATATACAATAAAAATGATGCAAACACAAAATTGATTAGATAGTAACCTTGAATACTTCATTTTCAATCATCTATTTGTTTCTCGTTAAAATACTGAGTAAGATATTGAAAAGGGGAGAAGTTCGGTTTTTATTGCATATATCGATTTTTCAGCTGGAATAGAGCGGTTTTACGTGTACATCTTCCATCGGTAATATAAACAGAAAATCAGGAACATTTTAGTTAATTCTAATGAAAACACATTGATTTTTATAATTTGTATTGGAAACAACATTGTCATATGTCTTTTCATGGATCTAAATAGTACGAAATCTCGCTTTATGATTCGAAGTTAAAATCCTCAAATTTGGTATAATAGTGAATTTTTTCACGTTTTTCATGTAGTTTGATATTACGTATATATATTCATTTTTACCAATATTTCGATACTAATTCATGTAGTGTCACGATATGTGATTTGGCCTTCATATCTCAGAATTTCGCATAATATTGCATTTTAAGCATGTTTTCTTGCATTTTGTTTCGTACGAAAAATCATCGAATTTAGCAATATTTTGACGTTTATCATTCCCTTTTCCTTTATGTGATTTAATCAAAATATCATCGAATTAGGCAATATTTTGCCGTTTTTCACGTTTTTGTGAATTTTCAGTTGATTAGTATTAATTCATTAAATATACAATAAAAATGATGCAAACACATAATTGATAAGATAGTAACCTTCATACTTCATTTTCAATCATCTATTTGTTTCTCGTTAAAATACTGAGTAAGATATTGACAAGGCGAGAAGTTCGGTTTTTATTGCATATATCGACTTTTCAGCTGGAATAGAGCGGTTTTACGTGTACATCTTCCATCGGTAATATAAACAGAAAATCAGGAACAATTTAGTTAATTCTAATGAAAACACATTGATTTTTATCATTTGTATTGGAAACAACATTGTCATATGTCTTTTCATGGATCTAAATAGTACGAAATCTCGCTTTATGATTCGAAGGTAAAATCCTCAAATTTGGTATAATAGTGACTTTTTTCACGTTTTTCATGTAGTTTGATATTACGTATATATATTCATTTTTACCAATATTTCGATACTAATTCATGTAGTGTCACGATATGTGATTTGTCCTTCAAATCTCAGAATTTCGCATAATATTGCATTTTAAGCAAATTTTCTTGCATTTTGTTTCGTACGAAAAATCATCGAATTTAGCAATATTTTGACGTTTATCATTCCCTTTTCCTTTATGTGATTTAATCAAAATATCATCGAATTAGGCAATATTTTGCCGTTTTTCACGTTTTTGTGAATTTTCAGTTGATTAGTATTAATTCATTAAATATACAATAAAAATGATGCAAGCACATAATTGATTAGATAGTAACCTTCATACTTCATTTTCAATCATCTATTTGTTTCTCGTTAAAATACTGAGTAAGATATTGAAAAGGCGAGAAGTTCGCTTTTTATTGCATATATCGATTTTTCAGCTGGAATAGAGCGGTTTTACGTGTACATCTTCCATCGGTAATATAAACAGAAAATCAGGAACATTTTAGTTAATTCTAATGAAAACACATTGATTTTTATAATTTGTATTGGAAACAACATTGTCATATGTCTTTTCATGGATCTAAATAGTACGAAATCTCGCTTTATGATTCGAAGTTAAAATCCTCAAATTTGGTATAATAGTGAATTTTTTCACGTTTTTCATGTAGTTTGATATTACGTATATATATTCATTTTTACCAATATTTCGATACTAATTCATGTAGTGTCACGATATGTGATTTGGCCTTCATATCTCAGAATTTCGCATAATATTGCATTTTAAGCATGTTTTCTTGCATTTAGTTTCGTACGAAAAATCATCGAATTTAGCAATATTTTGACGTTTATCATTCCCTTTTCCTTTATGTGATTTAATCAAAATATCATCGAATTAGGCAATATTTTGCCGTTTTTCACGTTTTTGTGAATTTTCAGTTCATTAGTATTAATTCATTAAATATACAATAAAAATGATGCAAACACATAATTGATAAGATAGTAACCTTCATACTTCATTTTCAATCATCTATTTGTTTCTCGTTAAAATACTGAGTAAGATATTGACAAGGCGAGAAGTTCGGTTTTTATTGCATATATCGACTTTTCAGCTGGAATAGAGCGGTTTTACGTGTACATCTTCCATCGGTAATATAAACAGAAAATCAGGAACAATTTAGTTAATTCTAATGAAAACACATTGATTTTTATCATTTGTATTGGAAACAACATTGTCATATGTCTTTTCATGGATCTAAATAGTACGAAATCTCGCTTTATGATTCGAAGGTAAAATCCTCAAATTTGGTATAATAGTGACTTTTTTCACGTTTTTCATGTAGTTTGATATTACGTATATATATTCATTTTTACCAATATTTCGATACTAATTCATGTAGTGTCACCATATGTGATTTGGCCTTCAAATCTCAGAATTTCGCATAATATTGCATTTTAAGCAAATTTTCTTGCATTTTGTTTCGTACGAAAAATCATCGAATTTAGCAATATTTTGACGTTTATCATTCCCTTTTCCTTTATGTGATTTAATCAAAATATTATCGAATTAGGCAATATTTTGCCGTTTTTCACGTTTTTGTGAATTTTCAGTTGATTAGTATTAATTCATTAAATATACAATAAAAATGATGCAAACACATAATTGATTAGATAGTAACCTTCATACTTCATTTTCAATCATCTATTTGTTTCTCGTTAAAATACTGAGTAAGATATTGAAAAGGCGAGAAGTTCGCTTTTTATTGCATATATAAACTTTTCAGCTGGAATAGAGCGGTTTTACGTGTACATCTTCCATCGGTAATATAAACAGAAAATCAGGAACATTTTAGTTAATTCTAATGAAAACACATTGATTTTTATCATTTGTATTGGAAACAACATTGTCATATGTCTTTTCATGGATCTAAATAGTACGAAATCTCGCTTTATGATTCGAAGGTAAAATCCTCAAATTTGGTATAATAGTGACTTTTTTCACGTTTTTCATGTAGTTTGATATTACGTATATATATTCATTTTTACCAATATTTCGATACTAATTCATGTAGTGTCACGATATGTGAATTGGCCTTCAAATCTCAGAATTTCGCATAATATTGCATTTTAAGCAAGTTTTCTTGCATTTTGTTTCGTACGAATAATCATCGAATTTAGCAATATTTTGACGTTTATCATTCCCTTTTCCTTTATGTGATTTAATCAAAATATCATCGAATTAGGCAATATTTTGCCGTTTTTCACGTTTTTGTGAATTTTCAGTTTATTAGTATTAATTCATTAAATATACAATAAAAATGATGCAAACACATTATTGATTCGATAGTAACCTTCATACTTCATTTTCAATCATCTATTTGTTTCTCGTGAAAATACTAAGATATTGACAAGGCGAGAAGTTCGGTTTTTATTGCATATATCGATTTTTCAGCTGGAATAGAGCGGTTTTACGTGTACATCTTCCATCGGTAATATAAACAGAAAATCAGGAACATTTTAGTTAATTCTAATGAAAACACATTGATTTTTATCATTTGTATTGGAAACAACATTGTCATATGTCTTTTCTTGGATCTAAATAATACGAAACCTCGCATTATGATTCGAAGTTAAAATCCTCAAATTTGGTATAATCGTGACTTTTTTCACGTTTTTCATGTAGTTTGATATTACGTAAATATATTCATTTTTACCAATATTTCGATACTATTTCATGTAGTATCACGATATGTGATTTGGCCTTCAAATCTCAGAATTTCGCATAATATTGCAATTTAAGCAAGTTTTCTTGCATTTTGTTTCGTACGAAAAATCATCTAATTTAGCAATATTTTGACGTTTATCATCCCCTTTTCCTTTATGTGATTTAATCAAAATATCATCGAATTAGGCAATATTTTGCCGTTTTTCCACGTTTTTGTGAATTTTCAGTTTATTAGTATTAATTCATTATATATACAATAAAAATGATGCAAACACATAATTGATTAGATAGTAACCTTAAATACTTTATTTTCAGTCATCTATTTGTTTCTCGTTAAAATACTGAGTAAGATATTGAAAAGGGGAGAAACTCGGTTTTTATTGCATATTTCGACTTTTCAGCCGGAATAGAGCGGTTTTACGTGTACATCTTCCATCGGTAATATAAACGGAAAATCAGGAACATTTTAGTTAATTCTAATGAAAACACATTGATTTTTATCATTTGTATTGGAAACAACATTGTCATATGTATTTTCTTGGATCTAAATAATACGAAACATCGCATTATGATTCGAAGTTAAAATCCTCAAATTTGGTATAATCGTGACTTTTTTCACGTTTTTCATGTAGTTTGATATTACGTAAATATATTCATTTTTACCAATATTTCGATACTATTTCATATAGTATCACGATATGTGATTTGGCCTTCAAATCTCAGAATTTCGCATAATATTGCATTTCAAGCAAGTTTTCTTGCATTTTGTCTCGTACGAAAAATCATCGAATTTAGCAATATTTTGACGTTTATCATCCCCTTTTCCTTTATGTGATTTAATCAAAATATCATCGAATTAGCCAATATTTTGCCGTTTTTCCACGTTTTTGTGAATTTTCAGTTTATTAGTATTAATTCATTAAATATACAATAAAAATGATGCAAACACATAATTGATTAGATAGTAACCTTGAATACTTCATTTTCAATCATCTATTTGTTTCTCATTAAAATACTGAGTAAGATATTGAAAAGGGGAGAAGTTCGGTTTTTATTGCATATATCGACTTTTCAGCTGGAATAGAGCGGTTTTACGTGTACATCTTCCATCGGTAATATAATCAGAAAATCAGGAACATTTTAGTTAATTCTAATGAAAACACATTGATTTTTATCATTTGTATTGGAAACAACATTGTCATATGTCTTTTCATGGATCTAAATAGTACGAAATCTCGCTTTATGATTCGAAGGTAAAATCCTCAAATTTGGTATAATAGTGACTTATTTCACGTTTTTCATGTAGTTTGATATTACGTATATATATTCATTTTTACCAATATTTCGATACTAATTCATGTAGTGTCACGATATGTGAATTGGCCTTCAAATCTCAGAATTTCGCATAATATTGCATTTTAAGCAAGTTTTCTTGCATTTTGTTTCGTACGAATAATCATCGAATTTAGCAATATTTTGACGTTTATCATTCCCTTTTCCTTTATGTGATTTAATCAAAATATAATCGAATTAGGCAATATTTTGCCGTTTTTCACGTTTTTGTGAATTTTCAGTTTATTAGTATTAATTCATTAAATATACAATAAAAATGATGCAAACACATTATTGATTCGATAGTAACCTTCATACTTCATTTTCAATCATCTATTTGTTTCTCGTGAAAATACTAAGATATTGACAAGGCGAGAAGTTCGGTTTTTATTGCATATATCGATTTTTCAGCTGGAATAGAGCGGTTTTACGTGTACATCTTCCATCGGTAATATAAACAGAAAATCAGGAACATTTTAGTTAATTCTAATGAAAACACATTGATTTTTATCATTTGTATTGGAAACAACATTGTCATATGTCTTTTCTTGGATCTAAATAATACGAAACCTCGCATTATGATTCGAAGTTAAAATCCTCAAATTTGGTATAATCGTGACTTTTTTCACGTTTTTCATGTAGTTTGATATTACGTAAATATATTCATTTTTACCAATATTTCGATACTATTTCATGTAGTACCACGATATGTGATTTGGCCTTCAAATCTCAGAATTTCGCATAATATTGCAATTTAAGCAAGTTTTCTTGCATTTTGTTTCGTACGAAAAATCATCTAATTTAGCAATATTTTTACGTTTATCATCCCCTTTTCCTTTATGTGATTTAATCAAAATATCATCGAATTAGGCAATATTTTGCCGTTTTTCCACGTTTTTGTGAATTTTCAGTTTATTAGTATTAATTCATTATATATACAATAAAAATGATGCAAACACATAATTGATTAGATAGTAACCTTAAATACTTTATTTTCAGTCATCTATTTGTTTCTCGTTAAAATACTGAGTAAGATATTGAAAAGGGGAGAAACTCGGTTTTTATTGCATATTTCGACTTTTCAGCCGGAATAGAGCGGTTTTACGTGTACATCTTCCATCGGTAATATAAACGGAAAATCAGGAACATTTTAGTTAATTCTAATGAAAACACATTGATTTTTATCATTTGTATTGGAAACAACATTGTCATATGTATTTTCTTGGATCTAAATAATACGAAACATCGCATTATGATTCGAAGTTAAAATCCTCAAATTTGGTATAATCGTGACTTTTTTCACGTTTATCATGTAGTTTGATATTACGTAAATATATTCATTTTTACCAATATTTCGATACTATTTCATGTAGTATCACGATATGTGATTTGGCCTTCAAATATCAGAATTTCGCATAATATTGCATTTTAAGCAAGTTTTCTTGCATTTTGTTTCGTACGAAAAATCATCGAATTTAGCAATATTTTGACGTTTATCATCCCCTTTTCCTTTATGTGATTTAATCAAAATATCATCGAATTAGCCAATATTTTGCCGTTTTTCCACGTTTTTGTGAATTTTCAGTTTATTAGTATTAATTCATTAAATATACAATAAAAATGATGCAAACACATAATTGATTAGATAGTAACCTTGAATACTTCATTTTCAATCATCTATTTGTTTCTCGTTAAAATACTGAGTAAGATATTGAAAAGGGGAGAAGTTCGGTTTTTATTGCATATATCGACTTTTCAGCTGGAATAGAGCGGTTTTACGTGTACATCTTCCATCGGTAATATAATCGGAAAATCAGGAACATTTTAGTTAATTCTAATGAAAACACATTGATTTTTATAATTTGTATTGGAAACAACATTGTCATATGTCTTTTCATGGATCTAAATAGTACGAAACCTCGCTTTATGATTCGAAGTTAAAATCCTCAAATTTGGTATAATAGTGACTTTTTTCACGTTTTTCATGTAGTTTGATATTACGTATATATATTCATTTTTACCAATATTTCGATACTAATTCATGTAGTGTCACGATATGTGATTTGGCCTTCAAATCTCAGAATTTCGCATAATATTGCATTTTAAGCAAGTTTTCTTGCATTTTGTTTCGTACGAAAAATCATCGAATTTAGCAATATTTTGACGTTTATCATCCCCTTTTCCTTTATGTGATTTAATCAAAATATCATCGAATTAGGCAATATTTTGCCGTTTTTCCACGTTTTTGTGAATTTTCAGTTTATTAGTATTAATTCATTATATATACAATAAAAATGATGCAAACACATAATTGATTAGATAGTAACCTTAAATACTTTATTTTCAATCATCTATTTGTTTCTCGGTAAAATACTGAGTAAGATATTGACAAGGCGTGAAGTTCGGTTTTTATTGCATATATCGATTTTTCAGCTGTGATAGAGCGGTTTTACGTGTACATCTTCCATCGGTAATATAAACAGAAAATCAGGAACATTTTAGTTAATTCTAATGAAAACACATTGATTTTTATCATTTGTATTGGAAACAACATTGTCATATGTCTTTTCATGCATCTAAATAGTACGAAACCTCGCTTTATGATTCGAAGTTAAAATCCTCAAATTTGGTATAATAGTGATTTTTTTCACGTTTTTCATGTAGTTTGATATTACGTATATATATTCATTTTTGCCAATATTTCGATACTAATTCATGTAGTGTCACGATATGGGATTTGGCCTTCAAATTTCAGAATTTCGCATAATATTGCATTTTAAGCAAGTTTTTTTGCATTTTGTTTTGTACGAAAAATCATCGAATTTAGCAATATTTTGACGTTTATCATCCCCTTTTCCTTTATGTGATTTAATCAAAATATCATCGAATTAGGCAATATTTTGCCGTTTTTCCACGTTTTTGTGAATTTTAAGTTTATTAGTATTAATTCATTAAATATACAATAAAAATGATGCAAACACATAATTGATTAGATAGTAACCTTGAATACTTCATTTTCAATCATCTATTTGTTTCTCGTTCAAATACTGAGTAAGATATTGAAAAGGGGAGAAGTTCGGTTTTTATTGCATATATAGACTTTTCAGTCGGAATAGAGCGGTTTTACGTGTACATCTTCCATCGGTAATATAAACGGAAAATCAGGAACATTTTAGTTAATTCTAATGAAAACACATTGATTTTTATAATTTGTATTGGAAACAACATTGTCATATGTCTTTTCATGGATCTAAATAGTACGAAACCTTGCTTTATGATTCGAAGTTAAAATCCTCAAATTTGGGATAATAGTGACTTTTTTCACGTTTTTCATGTAGTTTGATATTACGTATATATATTCATTTTTACCAATATTTCGATACTAATTCATGTAGTGTCACGATATGTGATTTGGCCTTCAAATCTCAGAATTTCGCATAATATTGCATTTTAAGCAAGTTTTCTTGCATTTTGTTTCGTACGAAAAATCATCTAATTTAGCAATATTTTGACGTTTATCATCCCCTTTTCCTTTATGTGATTTAATCAAAATATCATCGAATTAGGCAATATTTTGCCGTTTTTCCACGTTTTTGTGAATTTTCAGTTTATTAGTATTAATTCATTATATATACAATAAAAATGATGCAAACACATAATTGATTAGATAGTAACCCTAAATACTTTATTTTCAATCGTCTATCTGTTTCTCGTTAAAATACTGAGTAAGATATTGAAAAGGGGAGAAACTCGGTTTTTATTGCATATATCGACTTTTCAGCCGGAATAGAGCGGTTTTACGTGTACCTCTTCCATCGGTAATATAAACGGAAAATCAGGAACATTTTAGTTAATTCTAATGAAAACACATTGATTTTTATCATTTGTATTGGAAACAACATTGTCATATGTATTTTCTTGGATCTAAATAATACGAAACCTCGCATTATGATTCGAAGTTAAAATCCTCAAATTTGGTATAATCGTGACTTTTTTCACGTTTTTCATGTAGTTTGATATTACGTAAATATATTCATTTTTACCAATATTTCGATACTATTTCATGTAGTATCACGATATGTGATTTGGCCTTCAAATCTCAGAATTTCGCATAATATTGCATTTCAAGCAAGTTTTCTTGCATTTTGTCTCGTACGAAAAATCATCGAATTTAGCAATATTTTGACGTTTATCATCCTCTTTTCCTTTATGTGATTTAATCAAAATATCATCGAATTAGCCAATATTTTGCCGTTTTTCCACGTTTTTGTGAATTTTCAGTTTATTAGTATTAATTCATTAAATATACAATAAAAATGATGCAAACACATAATTGATTAGATAGTAACCTTGAATACTTCATTTTCAATCATCTATTTGTTTCTCATTAAAATACTGAGTAAGATATTGAAAAGGGGAGAAGTTCGGTTTTTATTGCATATATCGACTTTTCAGCTGGAATAGAGCGGTTTTACGTGTACATCTTCCATCGGTAATATAATCAGAAAATCAGGAACATTTTAGTTAATTCTAATGAAAACACATTGATTTTTATAATTTGTATTGGAAACAACATTGTCATATGTCTTTTCATGGATCTAAATAGTACGAAACCTCGCTTTATGATTCGAAGTTAAAATCCTCAAATTTGGTATAATAGTGACTTTTTTCACGTTTTTCATGTAGTTTGATATTACGTATATATATTCATTTTTACCAATATTTCGATACTAATTCATGTAGTGTCACGATATGTGATTTGGTCTTCAAATCTCAGAATTTCGCATAATATTGCATTTTAAGCAAGTTTTCTTGCATTTTGTTTCGTACGAAAAATCATCGAATTTAGCAATATTTTGACGTTTATCATCCCCTTTTCCTTTATGTGATTTAATCAAAATATCATCGAATTAGGCAATATTTTGCCGTTTTTCCACGTTTTTGTGAATTTTCAGTTTATTAGTATTAATTCATTATATATACAATAAAAATGATGCAAACACATAATTGATTAGATAGTAACCTTAAATACTTTATTTTCAATCATCTATTTGTTTCTCGGTAAAATACTGAGTAAGATATTGACAAGGCGTGAAGTTCGGTTTTTATTGCATATATCGATTTTTCAGCTGTGATAGAGCGGTTTTACGTGTACATCTTCCATCGGTAATATAAACAGAAAATCAGGAACATTTTAGTTAATTCTAATGAAAACACATTGATTTTTATCATTTGTATTGGAAACAACATTGTCATATGTCTTTTCATGCATCTAAATAGTACGAAACCTCGCTTTATGATTCGAAGTTAAAATCCTCAAATTTGGTATAATAGTGATTTTTTTCACGTTTTTCATGTAGTTTGATATTACGTATATATATTCATTTTTACCAATATTTCGATACTAATTCATGTAGTGTCACGATATGTGATTTGGCCTTCAAATTTCAGAATTTCGCATAATATTGCATTTTAAGCAAGTTTTTTTGCATTTTGTTTTGTACGAAAAATCATCGAATTTAGCAATATTTTGACGTTTATCATCCCCTTTTCCTTTATGTGATTTAATCAAAATATCATCGAATTAGGCAATATTTTGCCGTTTTTCCACGTTTTTGTGAATTTTAAGTTTATTAGTATTAATTCATTAAATATACAATAAAAATGATGCAAACACATAATTGATTAGATAGTAACCTTGAATACTTCATTTTCAATCATCTATTTGTTTCTCGTTAAAATACTGAGTAAGATATTGAAAAGGGGAGAAGTTCGGTTTTTATTGCATATATAGACTTTTCAGTCGGAATAGAGCGGTTTTACGTGTACATCTTCCATCGGTAATATAAACGGAAAATCAGGAACATTTTAGTTAATTCTAATGAAAACACATTGATTTTTATCATTTGTATTGGAAACAACATTGTCATATGTATTTTCTTGGATCTAAATAATACGAAACCTCGCATTATGATTCGAAGTTAAAATCCTCAAATTTGGTATAATCGTGACTTTTTTCACGTTTTTCATGTAGTTTGATATTACGTAAATATATTCATTTTTACCAATATTTCGATACTATTTCATGTAGTATCACGATATGTGATTTGGCCTTCAAATCTCAGAATTTCGCATAATATTGCATTTCAAGCAAGTTTTCTTGCATTTTGTTTCGTACGAAAAATCATCGAATTTAGCAATATTTTGACGTTTATCATCCCCTTTTCCTTTATGTGATTTAATCAAAATGTCATCGAATTAGCCAATATTTTGCTGTTTTTCCACGTTTTTGTGAATTTTCAGTTTATTAGTATTAATTCATTAAATATACAATAAAAATGATGCAAACACATAATTGATTAGATAGTAACCTTGAATACTTCATTTTCAATCATCTATTTGTTTCTCGTTAAAATACTGAGTAAGATATTGAAAAGGGGAGAAGTTCGGTTTTTATTGCATATATCGACTTTTCAGCTGGAATAGAGCGGTTTTACGTGTACATCTTCCATCGGTAATATAATCGGAAAATCAGGAACATTTTAGTTAATTCTAATGAAAACACATTGATTTTTATAATTTGTATTGGAAACAACATTGTCATATGTCTTTTCATGGATCTAAATAGTACGAAACCTCGCTTTATGATTCGAAGTTAAAATCCTCAAATTTGGTATAATAGTGACTTTTTTCACGTTTTTCATGTAGTTTGATATTACGTATATATATTCATTTTTACCAATATATCGATACTAATTCATGTAGTGTCACGATATGTGATTTGGCCTTCAAATTTCAGAATTTCGCATAATATTGCATTTTAAGCAAGTTTTTTTGCATTTTGTTTTGTACGAAAAATCATCGAATTTAGCAATATTTTGACGTTTATCATCCCCTTTTCCTTTATGTGATTTAATCAAAATATCATCGAATTAGGCAATATTTTGCCGTTTTTCCACGTTTTTGTGAATTTTAAGTTTATTAGTATTAATTCATTAAATATACAATAAAAATGATGCAAACACATAATTGATTAGATAGTAACCTTGAATACTTCATTTTCAATCATCTATTTGTTTCTCGTTAAAATACTGAGTAAGATATTGAAAAGGGGAGAAGTTCGGTTTTTATTGCATATATAGACTTTTCAGTCGGAATAGAGCGGTTTTACGTGTACATCTTCCATCGGTAATATAAACGGAAAATCAGGAACATTTTAGTTAATTCTAATGAAAACACATTGATTTTTATAATTTGTATTGGAAACAACATTGTCATATGTCTTTTCATGGATCTAAATAGTACGAAACCTCGCTTTATGATTCGAAGTTAAAATCCTCAAATTTGGGATAATAGGGACTTTTTTCACGTTTTTCATGTAGTTTGATATTACGTATATATATTCATTTTTACCAATATTTCGATACTAATTCATGTAGTGTCACGATATGTGATTTGGCCTTCAAATCTCAGAATTTCGCATAATATTGCATTTTAAGCAAGTTTTCTTGCATTTTGTTTCGTACGAAAAATCATCTAATTTAGCAATATTTTGACGTTTATCATCCCCTTTTCCTTTATGTGATTTAATCAAAATATCATCGAATTAGGCAATATTTTGCCGTTTTTCCACGTTTTTGTGAATTTTCAGTTTATTAGTATTAATTCATTATATATACAATAAAAATGATGCAAACACATAATTGATTAGATAGTAACCCTAAATACTTTATTTTCAATCGTCTATTTGTTTCTCGTTAAAATACTGAGTAAGATATTGAAAAGGGGAGAAGTTCGGTTTTTATTGCATATATCGACTTTTCAGCCGGAATAGAGCGGTTTTACGTGTACATCTTCCATCGGTAATATAAACGGAAAATCAGGAACATTTTAGTTAATTCTAATGAAAACACATTGATTTTTATCATTTGTATTGGAAACAACATTGTCATATGTATTTTCTTGGATCTAAATAATACGAAACCTCGCATTATGATTCGAAGTTAAAATCCTCAAATTTGGTATAATCGTGACTTTTTTCACGTTTTTCATGTAGTTTGATATTACGTAAATATATTCATTTTTACCAATATTTCGATACTATTTCATGTAGTATCACGATATGTGATTTGGCCTTCAAATCTCAGAATTTCGCATAATATTGCATTTCAAGCAAGTTTTCTTGCATTTTGTTTCGTACGAAAAATCATCGAATTTAGCAATATTTTGACGTTTATCATCCCCTTTTCCTTTATGTGATTTAATCAAAATGTCATCGAATTAGCCAATATTTTGCTGTTTTTCCACGTTTTTGTGAATTTTCAGTTTATTAGTATTAATTCATTAAATATACAATAAAAATGATGCAAACACATAATTGATTAGATAGTAACCTTGAATACTTCATTTTCAATCATCTATTTGTTTCTCGTTAAAATACTGAGTAAGATATTGAAAAGGGGAGAAGTTCGGTTTTTATTGCATATATAGACTTTTCAGTCGGAATAGAGCGGTTTTACGTGTACATCTTCCATCGGTAATATAAACGGAAAATCAGGAACATTTTAGTTAATTCTAATGAAAACACATTGATTTTTATAATTTGTATTGGAAACAACATTGTCATATGTCTTTTCATGCATCTAAATAGTACGAAACATCGCATTATGATTCGAAGTTAAAATCCTTAAATTTGGTATAATCGTGACTTTTTTCACGTTTTTCATGTAGTTTGATATTACGTAAATATATTCATTTTTACCAATATTTCGATACTATTTCATGTAGTATCACGATATGTGATTTGGCCTTCAAATATCAGAATTTCGCATAATATTGCATTTTAAGCAAGTTTTCTTGCATTTTGTTTCGTACGAAAAATCATCGAATTTAGCAATATTTTGACGTTTATCATCCCCTTTTCCTTTATGTGATTTAATCAAAATATCATCGAATTAGCCAATATTTTGCCGTTTTTCCACGTTTTTGTGAATTTTCAGTTTATTAGTATTAATTCATTAAATATACAATAAAAATGATGCAAACACATAATTGATTAGATAGTAACCTTGAATACTTCATTTTCAATCATCTATTTGTTTCTCGTTAAAATACTGAGTAAGATATTGAAAAGGGGAGAAGTTCGGTTTTTATTGCATATATCGACTTTTCAGCTGGAATAGAGCGGTTTTACGTGTACATCTTCCATCGGTAATATAATCGGAAAATCAGGAACATTTTAGTTAATTCTAATGAAAACACATTGATTTTTATAATTTGTATTGGAAACAACATTGTTATATGTCTTTTCATGGATCTAAATAGTACGAAACCTCGCTTTATGATTCGAAGTTAAAATCCTCAAATTTGGTATAATAGTGACTTTTTTCACGTTTTTCATGTAGTTTGATATTACGTATATATATCCATTTTTACCAATATTTCGATACTAATTCATGTAGTGTCACGATATGTGATTTGGCCTTCAAATCTCAGAATTTCGCATAATATTGCATTTTAAGCAAGTTTTCTTGCATTTTGTTTCGTACGAAAAATCATCGAATTTAGCAATATTTTGACGTTTATCATCCCCTTTTCCTTTATGTGATTTAATCAAAATATCATCGAATTAGGCAATATTTTGCCGTTTTTCCACGTTTTTGTGAATTTTCAGTTTATTAGTATTAATTCATTATATATACAATAAAAATGATGCAAACACATAATTGATTAGATAGTAACCTTAAATACTTTATTTTCAATCATCTATTTGTTTCTCGGTAAAATACTGAGTAAGATATTGACAAGGCGTGAAGTTCGGTTTTTATTGCATATATCGACTTTTCAGCTGTGATAGAGCGGTTTTACGTGTACATCTTCCATCGGTAATATAAACAGAAAATCAGGAACATTTTAGTTAATTCTAATGAAAACACATTGATTTTTATCATTTGTATTGGAAACAACATTGTCATATGTCTTTTCATGCTTCTAAATAGTACGAAACCTCGCTTTATGATTCGAAGTTAAAATCCTCAAATTTGGTATAATAGTGATTTTTTTCACGTTTTTCATGTAGTTTGATATTACGTATATATATTCATTTTTACCAATATTTCGATACTAATTCATGTAGTGTCACGATATGTGATTTGGCCTTCAAATTTCAGAATTTCGCATAATATTGCATTTTAAGCAAGTTTTTTTGCATTTTGTTTTGTACGAAAAATCATCGAATTTAGCAATATTTTGACGTTTATCATCCCCTTTTCCTTTATGTGATTTAATCAAAATATCATCGAATTAGGCAATATTTTGCCGTTTTTCCACGTTTTTGTGAATTTTAAGTTTATTAGTATTAATTCATTAAATATACAATAAAAATGATGCAAACACATAATTGATTAGATAGTAACCTTGAATACTTCATTTTCAATCATCTGTTTGTTTCTCGTTAAAATACTGAGTAAGATATTGAAAAGGGGAGAAGTTCGGTTTTTATTGCATATATAGACTTTTCAGTCGGAATAGAGCGGTTTTACGTGTACATCTTCCATCGGTAATATAAACAGAAAATCAGGAACATTTTAGTTAATTCTAATGAAAACACATTGATTTTTATCATTTGTATTGGAAACAACATTGTCATATGTCTTTTCATGCATCTAAATAGTACGAAACCTCGCTTTATGATTCGAAGTTAAAATCCTCAAATTTGGTATAATAGTGATTTTTTTCACGTTTTTCATGTAGTTTGATATTACGTATATATATTCATTTTTACCAATATTTCGATACTAATTCATGTAGTGTCACGATATGTGATTTGGCCTTCAAATTTCAGAATTTCGCATAATATTGCATTTTAAGCAAGTTTTTTTGCATTTTGTTTTGTACGAAAAATCATCGAATTTAGCAATATTTTGACGTTTATCATCCCCTTTTCCTTTATGTGATTTAATCAAAATATCATCGAATTAGGCAATATTTTGCCGTTTTTCCACGTTTTTGTGAATTTTAAGTTTATTAGTATTAATTCATTAAATATACAATAAAAATGATGCAAACACATAATTGATTAGATAGTAACCTTGAATACTTCATTTTCAATCATCTGTTTGTTTCTCGTTAAAATACTGAGTAAGATATTGAAAAGGGGAGAAGTTCGGTTTTTATTGCATATATAGACTTTTCAGTCGGAATAGAGCGGTTTTACGTGTACATCTTCCATCGGTAATATAAACGGAAAATCAGGAACATTTTAGTTAATTCTAATGAAAACACATTGATTTTTATAATTTGTATTGGAAACAACATTGTCATATGTCTTTTCATGCATCTAAATAGTACGAAACATCGCATTATGATTCGAAGTTAAAATCCTTAAATTTGGTATAATCGTGACTTTTTTCACGTTTTTCATTTAGTTTGATATTACGTAAATATATTCATTTTTACCAATATTTCGATACTATTTCATGTAGTATCACGATATGTGATTTGGCCTTCAAATATCAGAATTTCGCATAATATTGCATTTTAAGCAAGTTTTCTTGCATTTTGTTTCGTACGAAAAATCATCGAATTTAGCAATATTTTGACGTTTATCATCCCCTTTTCCTTTATGTGATTTAATCAAAATATCATCGAATTAGCCAATATTTTGCCGTTTTTCCACGTTTTTGTGAATTTTCAGTTTATTAGTATTAATTCATTAAATATACAATAAAAATGATGCAAACACATAATTGATTAGATAGTAACCTTGAATACTTCATTTTCAATCATCTATTTGTTTCTCGTTAAAATACTGAGTAAGATATTGAAAAGGGGAGAAGTTCGGTTTTTATTGCATATATCGACTTTTCAGCTGGAATAGAGCGGTTTTACGTGTACATCTTCCATCGGTAATATAATCGGAAAATCAGGAACATTTTAGTTAATTCTAATGAAAACACATTGATTTTTATAATTTGTATTGGAAACAACATTGTTATATGTCTTTTCATGGATCTAAATAGTACGAAACCTCGCTTTATGATTCGAAGTTAAAATCCTCAAATTTGGTATAATAGTGACTTTTTTCACGTTTTTCATGTAGTTTGATATTACGTATATATATCCATTTTTACCAATATTTCGATACTAATTCATGTAGTGTCACGATATGTGATTTGGCCTTCAAATCTCAGAATTTCGCATAATATTGCATTTTAAGCAAGTTTTCTTGCATTTTGTTTCGTACGAAAAATCATCGAATTTAGCAATATTTTGACGTTTATCATCCCCTTTTCCTTTATGTGATTTAATCAAAATATCATCGAATTAGGCAATATTTTGCCGTTTTTCCACGTTTTTGTGAATTTTCAGTTTATTAGTATTAATTCATTATATATACAATAAAAATGATGCAAACACATAATTGATTAGATAGTAACCTTAAATACTTTATTTTCAATCATCTATTTGTTTCTCGGTAAAATACTGAGTAAGATATTGACAAGGCGTGAAGTTCGGTTTTTATTGCATATATCGACTTTTCAGCTGTGATAGAGCGGTTTTACGTGTACATCTTCCATCGGTAATATAAACAGAAAATCAGGAACATTTTAGTTAATTCTAATGAAAACACATTGATTTTTATCATTTGTATTGGAAACAACATTGTCATATGTCTTTTCATGCATCTAAATAGTACGAAACCTCGCTTTATGATTCGAAGTTAAAATCCTCAAATTTGGTATAATAGTGATTTTTTTCACGTTTTTCATGTAGTTTGATATTACGTATATATATTCATTTTTACCAATATTTCGATACTAATTCATGTAGTGTCACGATATGTGATTTGGCCTTCAAATTTCAGAATTTCGCATAATATTGCATTTTAAGCAAGTTTTTTTGCATTTTGTTTTGTACGAAAAATCATCGAATTTAGCAATATTTTGACGTTTATCATCCCCTTTTCCTTTATGTGATTTAATCAAAATATCATCGAATTAGGCAATATTTTGCCGTTTTTCCACGTTTTTGTGAATTTTAAGTTTATTAGTATTAATTCATTAAATATACAATAAAAATGATGCAAACACATAATTGATTAGATAGTAACCTTGAATACTTCATTTTCAATCATCTGTTTGTTTCTCGTTAAAATACTGAGTAAGATATTGAAAAGGGGAGAAGTTCGGTTTTTATTGCATATATAGACTTTTCAGTCGGAATAGAGCGGTTTTACGTGTACATCTTCCATCGGTAATATAAACGGAAAATCAGGAACATTTTAGTTAATTCTAATGAAAACACATTGATTTTTATAATTTGTATTGGAAACAACATTGTCATATGTCTTTTCATGGATCTAAATAGTACGAAACCTCGCTTTATGATTCGAAGTTAAAATCCTCAAATTTGGGATAATAGTGACTTTTTTCACGTTTTTCATGTAGTTTGATATTACGTATATATATTCATTTTTACCAATATTTCGATACTAATTCATGTAGTGTCACGATATGTGATTTGGCCTTCAAATCTCAGAATTTCGCATAATATTGCATTTTAAGCAAGTTTTCTTGCATTTTGTTTCGTACGAAAAATCATCTAATTTAGCAATATTTTGACGTTTATCATCCCCTTTTCCTTTATGTGATTTAATCAAAATATCATCGAATTAGGCAATATTTTGCCGTTTTTCCACGTTTTTGTGAATTTTCAGTTTATTAGTATTAATTCATTATATATACAATAAAAATGATGCAAACACATAATTGATTAGATAGTAACCCTAAATACTTTATTTTCAATCGTCTATTTGTTTCTCGTTAAAATACTGAGTAAGATATTGAAAAGGGGAGAAACTCGGTTTTTATTGCATATATCGACTTTTCAGCCGGAATAGAGCGGTTTTACGTGTACATCTTCCATCGGTAATATAAACGGAAAATCAGGAACACTTTAGTTAATTCTAATGAAAACACATTGATTTTTATCATTTGTATTGGAAACAACATTGTCATATGTATTTTCTTGGATCTAAATAATACGAAACCTCGCATTATGATTCGAAGTTAAAATCCTCAAATTTGGTATAATCGTGACTTTTTTCACGTTTTTCATTTAGTTTGATATTACGTAAATATATTCATTTTTACCAATATTTCGATACTATTTCATGTAGTATCACGATATGTGATTTGGCCTTCAAATCTCAGAATTTCGCATAATATTGCATTTCAAGCAAGTTTTCTTGCATTTTGTTTCGTACGAAAAATCATCGAATTTAGCAATATTTTGACGTTTATCATTCCCTTTTCCTTTATGTGATTTAATCAAAATATCATCGAATTAGCCAATATTTTGCCGTTTTTCCACGTTTTTGTGAATTTTCAGTTTATTAGTATTAATTCATTAAATATACAATAAAAATGATGCAAACACATAATAGATTAGATAGTAACCTTGAATACTTCATTTTCAATCATCTATTTGTTTCTCATTAAAATACTGAGTAAGATATTGAAAAGGGGAGAAGTTCGGTTTTTATTGCATATATCGACTTTTCAGCTGGAATAGGGCGGTTTTACGTGTACATCTTCCATCGGTAATATAATCAGAAAATCAGGAACATTTTAGTTAATTCTAATGAAAACACATTGATTTTTATAATTTGTATTGGAAACAACATTGTCATATGTCTTTTCATGGATCTAAATAGTACGAAACCTCGCTTTATGATTCGAAGTTAAAATCCTCAAATTTGGTAAAATAGTGACTTTTTTCACGTTTTTCATGTAGTTTGATATTACGTATATATATTCATTTTTACAAATATTTCGATACTAATTAATGTAGTGTCACGATATGTGATTTGGCCTTCAAATCTCAGAATTTCGCATAATATTGCATTTTAAGCAAGTTTTCTTGCATTTTGTTTCGTACGAAAAATCATTGAATTTAGCAATATTTTGACGTTTATCATCCCCTTTTCCTTTATGTGATTTAATCAAAATATCATCGAATTTGGCAATATTTTGCCGTTTTTCCACGTTTTTGTGAATTTTCAGTTTATTAGTATTATTTCATTAAATATACAATAAAAATGATGCAAACACATAATTGATTAGATAGTAACCTTAAATACTTCATTTTCAATCATCTATTTGTTTCTCGTTAAAATACTGAGTAAGATATTGAAAAGGGGAGAAACTCGGTTTTTATTGCATATATCGACTTTTCAGCCGGAATAGAGCGGTTTTACGTGTACATCTTCCATCGGTAATATAAACGGAAAATCAGGAACATTTTAGTTAATTCTAATGAAAACACATTGATTTTTATCATTTGTATTGGAAACAACATTGTCATATGTATTTTCTTGGATCTAAATAATACGAAACCTCGCATTATGATTCGAAGTTAAAATCCTCAAATTTGGTATAATCGTGACTTTTTTCACGTTTTTCATGTAGTTTGATATTACGTAAATATATTCATTTTTACCAATATTTCGATACTATTACATGTAGTATCACGATATGTGATTTGGCCTTCAAATCTCAGAATTTCGCATAATATTGCATTTCAAGCAAGTTTTCTTGCATTTTGTTTCGTACGAAAAATCATTGAATTTAGCAATATTTTGACGTTTATCATCCCCTTTTCCTTTATGTGATTTAATCAAAATATCATCGAATTTGGCAATATTTTGCCGTTTTTCCACGTTTTTGTGAATTTTCAGTTTATTAGTATTATTTCATTAAATATACAATAAAAATGATGCAAACACATAATTGATTAGATAGTAACCTTGAATACTTTATTTTCAATCATCTATTTGTTTCTCGTTAAAATACTAAGATATTGAAAAGGGGAGAAGTTCGGTTTTTATTGCATATATCGACTTTTCAGCCGGAATGCAGCGGTTTTACGTGTACATCTTCCATCGGTAATATAAACGGAAAATCAGGAACATTTCAGTTAATTCTAATGAAAACACATTGATTTTTATCATTTGTATTGGAAACAACATTGTCATATGTCTTTTCTTGGATCTAAATAATACTAAACCTCGCATTATGATTCGAAGTTAAAATCCTCAAATTTGGTATAATAGTGACTTTTTTCACGTTTTTCATGTAGTTTGATATTACGTATATATATTCATTTTTACCAATATTTCGATACTAATTCATGTAGTGTCACGATATGTGATTTGGCCTTCAAATCTCAGAATTTCGCATAATATTGCATTTTAAGCAAGTTTTCTTGCATTTTGTTTCGTACGAGAAATCATCGAATTTAGCAATATTTTGACGTTTATCATTCCCTTTTCCTTTATGTGATTTAATCAAAATATCATCGAATTAGGCAATATTTTGCCGTTTTTCCACGTTTTTGTGAATTTTCAGTTTATTAGTATTAACTCAATAAATATACAATAAAAAATGATGCAAACACATAATTGATTAGATAATAACCTTAAATACTTCATTTTCAATCATCTATTTGTTTCTCTTTAAAATACTGAGTAAGATATTGAAAAGGGGAGAAGTTCTGTTTTTATTGCATATATCGACGTTTCAGCTGGATTAGAGCGGTTTTACGTGTACATCTTCCATCGGTAATATAAACGGAAAATCAGGAACATTTTAGTTAATTTTAATGAAAATACATTGATTTTTATAATTTGTATTGGAAACAACATTGTCATATGTCTTTTCATTGATCTAAATAGTACGAAACCTCGCTTTATGATTCGAAGTTAAAATCCTCAAATTTGGTATAATAGTGACTTTTTTCACGTTTTTCATGAAGATTGATATTACGTATATATATTCATTTTTACCAATATTTCGATACTACTTCATGTAGTGTCACGATATGTGATTTGGCCTTCAAATCTCAGAATTTCGCATAATATTGCATTTTAAACAAGTTTTCTTGCATTTTGTTTCGTACGAAAAATCATCGAATTTAGCAATATTTTGACGTTTATCATCCCCTTTTCCTTTATGTGATTTAATCAAAATATAACCGAATTAGGCAATATTTTGCCGTTTTTCCACGTTTTTGTGAATTTTAAGTTTATTAGTATTAATTCATTAAATATACAATAAAAATGATGCAAAAACATAATTGATTAGATAGTAACCTTGAATACTTCATTTTCAATCATCTATTTGTTTCTCGTTAAAATACTGAGTAAGATATTGAAAAGGGGAGAAGTTCGGTTTTTATTGCATATATCGACTTTTCAGCCGCAATAGAGCGGTTTTACGTGTACATCTTCCATCGGTAATATAAACGGAAAATCAGGAACATTTTAGTTAATTCTAATGAAAACACATTGATTTTTAAAATTTGTATTGGAAACAACATTGTCATATGTCTTTTCATGGATCTAAATAGAACGAAACCTCGCTTTATGATTCGAAGTTAAAATCCTCAAATTTGGTATAATAGTGACTTTTTTCACGTTTTTCATGTAGTTTGATATTACGTATATATATTCATTTTTTACCAATATTTCGATACTAATTCATGTAGTGTCACGATATGTTTTTTGGCCTTCAAATCTCAGAATTTCGCATAATATTGCATTTTAAGCAAGTTTTTTTGCATTTTGTTTTGTACGAAAAATCATCGAATTTAGCAATATTTTGACGTTTATCATCCCCTTTTCCTTTATGTGATTTAATCAAAATATCATCGAATTAGACAATATTTTGCCGTTTTTCCACGTTTTTGTGAATTTTCCGTTTATTAGTATTAATTCATTAAATATACAATAAAAATGATGAAACACAGAATTGATTAGATAGTAACCTTAAATACTTCATTTTCAAACATATATTTGTTTCTCGTTAAAATACCGAGTAAGATATTGACAAGGGGAGAAGTTCGGTTTTTATTGCATATATCGACTTTTCAGCCGGAATAGAGCGGTTTTACGTGTACATCTTCCATCGGTAATATAAACGGAAAATCAGGAACATTTTAGTTAATTCTAATGAAAACACATTGATTTTTATCATTTGTATTGGAAACAACATTGTCATATGTCTTTTCTTGGATCTAAATAATACGAAACCTCGCATTATGATTCGAAGTTAAAATCCTCAAATTTGGTATAATCGTGATTTTTTTCACGTTTTTCATGTAGTTTGATATTATATAAATATATTCATTTTTACCAATACTTCGATACTATTTCATGTAGTATCACGATATGTGATTTGGCCTTCAAATCTCAGAATTTCGCATAATATTGCATTTTAAGCAAGTTTTCTTGCATTTTGTTTCGTACGAAAAATCATCGAATTTAGCAATATTTTGACGTTCATCATCCCCTTTTCCTTTATGTGATTTAATCAAAATATCATCGAATTAGGCAATATTTTGCCGTTTTTCGACGTTTTTGTGAATTTTCAGTTTATTAGTATCAATTCATTAAATATACAATAAAAATGATGCAAACACATAATTGATTAGATAGTTACCTTAAATACTTCATTTTCAATCATCTATTTGTTTCTCGTTAAAATACTGAGTAAGATATTGAAAAGGGGAGAAGTTCGGTTTTTATTGCATATATCGACTTTTCAGCTGGAATAGAGCGGTTTTACGTGTACATCTTCCATCGGTAATATAATCGGAAAATCAGGAACATTTTAGTTAATTCTAATGAAAACACATTGATTTTTATAATTTGTATTGGAAACAACATTGTTATATGTCTTTTCATGGATCTAAATAGTACGAAACCTCGCTTTATGATTCGAAGTTAAAATCCTCAAATTTGGTATAATAGTGACTTTTTCCACGTTTTTCATGTAGTTTGATATTACGTATATATATTCATTTTTACCAATATTTCGATACTAATTCATGTAGTGTCACGATATGTGATTTAGCCTTCAAATCTCAGAATTTCGCATAATATTGCATTTTAAGCAAGTTTTCTTGCATTTTGTTTCGTACGAAAAATCATCGAATTTAGCAATATTTTGACGTTTATCATCCCCTTTTCCTTTATGTGATTTAATCAAAATATCATCGAATTAGGCAATATTTTGCCGTTTTTCCACGTTTTTGTGAATTTTCAGTTTATTAGTATTAATTCATTATATATACAATAAAAATGATGCAAACACATAATTGATTAGATAGTAACCTTAAATACTTTATTTTCAATCATCTATTTGTTTCTCGGTAAAATACTGAGTAAGATATTGACAAGGCGTGAAGTTCGGTTTTTATTGCATATATCGATTTTTCAGCTGTGATAGAGCGGTTTTACGTGTACATCTTCCATCGGTAATATAAACAGAAAATCAGGAACATTTTAGTTAATTCTAATGAAAACACATTGATTTTTATCATTTGTATTGGAAACAACATTGTCATATGTCTTTTCATGCATCTAAATAGTACAAAACCTCGCTTTATGATTCGAAGTTAAAATCCTCAAATTTGGTATAATAGTGATTTTTTTCACGTTTTTCATGTAGTTTGATATTACGTATATATATTCATTTTTACCAATATTTCGATACTAATTCATGTAGTGTCACGATATGTGATTTGGCCTTCAAATTTCAGAATTTCGCATAATATTGCATTTTAAGCAAGTTTTTTTGCATTTTGTTTTGTACGAAAAATCATCGAATTTAGCAATATTTTGACGTTTATCATCCCCTTTTCCTTTATGTGATTTAATCAAAATATCATCGAATTAGGCAATATTTTGCCGTTTTTCCACGTTTTTGTGAATTTTAAGTTTATTAGTATTAATTCATTAAATATACAATAAAAATGATGCAAACACATAATTGATTAGATAGTAACCTTGAATACTTCATTTTAAATCATCTATTTGTTTTTCGTTAAAATACTGAGTAAGATATTGAAAAGGGGAGAAGTTCGGTTTTTATTGCATATATAGACTTTTCAGTCGGAATAGAGCGGTTTTACGTGTACATCTTCCATCGGTAATATAAACGGAAAATCAGGAACATTTTAGTTAATTCTAATGAAAACACATTGATTTTTATAATTTGTATTGGAAACAACATTGTCATATGTCTTTTCATGGATCTAAATAGTACGAAACCTCGCTTTATGATTCGAAGTTAAAATCCTCAAATTTGGGATAATAGTGACTTTTTTCACGTTTTTCATGTAGTTTGATATTACGTATATATATTCATTTTTACCAATATTTCGATACTAATTCATGTAGTGTCACGATATATGATTTGGCCTTCAAATCTCAGAATTTCGCATAATATTGCATTTTAAGCAAGTTTTCTTGCATTTTGTTTCGTACGAAAAATCATCTAATTTAGCAATATTTTGACGTTTATCATCCCCTTTTCCTTTATGTGATTTAATCAAAATATCATCGAATTAGGCAATATTTTGCCGTTTTTCCACGTTTTTGTGAATTTTCAGTTTATTAGTATTAATTCATTATATATACAATAAAAATGATGCAAACACATAATTGATTAGATAGTAACCCTAAATACTTTATTTTCAATCGTCTATTTGTTTCTCGTTAAAATACTGAGTAAGATATTGAAAAGGGGAGAAACTCGGTTTTTATTGCATATATCGACTTTTCAGCCGGAATAGAGCGGTTTTACGTGTACATCTTCCATCGGTAATATAAACGGAAAATCAGGAACATTTTAGTTAATTCTAATGAAAACACATTGATTTTTATCATTTGTATTGGAAACAACATTGTCATATGTATTTTCTTGGATCTAAATAATACGAAACCTCGCATTATGATTCGAAGTTAAAATCCTCAAATTTGGTATAATCGTGACTTTTTTCACGTTTTTCATGTAGTTTGATATTACGTAAATATATTCATTTTTACCAATATTTCGATACTATTTCATGTAGTATCACGATATGTGATTTGGCCTTCAAATCTCAGAATTTCGCATAATATTGCATTTCAAGCAAGTTTTCTTGCATTTTGTTTCGTACGAAAAATCATCGAATTTAGCAATATTTTGACGTTTATCATCCCCTTTTCCTTTATGTGATTTAATCAAAATATCATCGAATTAGCCAATATTTTGCGGTTTTCCACGTTTTTGTGAATTTTCAGTTTATTAGTATTAATTCATTAAATATACAATAAAAATGATGCAAACACATAATTGATTAGATAGTAACCTTGAATACTTCATTTTCAATCATCTATTTGTTTCTCATTAAAATACTGAGTAAGATATTGAAAAGGGGAGAAGTTCGGTTTTTATTGCATATATCGACTTTTCAGCTGGAATAGAGCGGTTTTACGTGTACATCTTCCATCGGTAATATAATCAGAAAATCAGGAACATTTTAGTTAATTCTAATGAAAACACATTGATTTTTATAATTTGTATTGGAAACAACATTGTCATATGTCTTTTCATGGATCTAAATAGTACGAAACCTCGCTTTATGATTCGAAGTTAAAATCCTCAAATTTGGTAAAATAGTGACTTTTTTCACGTTTTTCATGTAGTTTGATATTACGTATATATATTCATTTTTACAAATATTTCGATACTAATTAATGTAGTGTCACGATATGTGATTTGGCCTTCAAATCTCAGAATTTCGCATAATATTGCATTTTAAGCAAGTTTTCTTGCATTTTGTTTCGTACGAAAAATCATTGAATTTAGCAATATTTTGACGTTTATCATCCCCTTTTCCTTTATGTGATTTAATCAAAATATCATCGAATTTGGCAATATTTTGCCGTTTTTCCACGTTTTTGTGAATTTTCAGTTTATTAGTATTATTTCATTAAATATACAATAAAAATGATGCAAACACATAATTGATTAGATAGTAACCTTAAATACTTCATTTTCAATCATCTATTTGTTTCTCGTTAATATACTGAGTAAGATATTGAAAAGGGGAGAAACTCGGTTTTTATTGCATATATCGACTTTTCAGCCGGAATAGAGCGGTTTTACGTGTACATCTTCCATCGGTAATATAAACGGAAAATCAGGAACATTTTAGTTAATTCTAATGAAAACACATTGATTTTTATCATTTGTATTGGAAACAACATTGTCATATGTATTTTCTTGGATCTAAATAATACGAAACCTCGCATTATGATTCGAAGTTAAAATCCTCAAATTTGGTATAATCGTGACTTTTTTCACGTTTTTCATGTAGTTTGATATTACGTAAATATATTCATTTTTACCAATATTTCGATACTATTACATGTAGTATCACGATATGTGATTTGGCCTTCAAATCTCAGAATTTCGCATAATATTGCATTTCAAGCAAGTTTTCTTGCATTTTGTTTCGTACGAAAAATCATTGAATTTAGCAATATTTTGACGTTTATCATCCCCTTTTCCTTTATGTGATTTAATCAAAATATCATCGAATTTGGCAATATTTTGCCGTTTTTCCACGGTTTTGTGAATTTTCAGTTTATTAGTATTATTTCATTAAATATACAATAAAAATGATGCAAACACATAATTGATTAGATAGTAACCTTGAATACTTCATTTTCAATCATCTATTTGTTTCTCGTTAAAATACTAAGATATTGAAAAGGGGAGAAGTTCGGTTTTTATTGCATATATCGACTTTTCAGCCGGAATGCAGCGGTTTTACGTGTACATCTTCCATCGGTAATATAAACGGAAAATCGGGAACATTTCAGTTAATTCTAATGAAAACACATTGATTTTTATCATTTGTATTGGAAACAACATTGTCATATGTCTTTTCTTGGATCTAAATAATACGAAACCTCGCATTATGATTCGAAGTTAAAATCCTCAAATTTGGTATAATCGTGACTTTTTTCACGTTTTTCATGTAGTTTGATATTACGTAAATATATTCATTTTTACCAATATTTCGATACTATTTCATGTAGTATCACGATATGTGATTTGGCCTTCAAATCTCAGAATTTCGCATAATATTGCATTTTAAGCAAGTTTTCTTGCATTTTGTTTCGTACGAAAAATCATTTAATTTAGCAATATTTTGACGTTTATCATCCCCTTTTCCTTTATGTGATTTAATCAAAATATCATCGAATTAGGCAATATTTTGCCGTTTTTCCACGTTTTTGTGAATTTTCAGTTTATTAGTATTAACTCAATAAATAAACAATAAAAAATGATGCAAACACATAATTGATTAGATAATAACCTTAAATACTTCATTTTCAATCATCTATTTGTTTCTCGTTAAAATACTGAGTAAGATATTGAAAAGGGGAGAAGTTCGGTTTTTATTGCATATACCGACTTTTCAGCCGCAATAGAGCGGTTTTACGTGTACATCTTCCATCGGTAATATAAACGGAAAATCAGGAACATTTTAGTTAATTCTAATGAAAACACATTGATTTTTAAAATTTGTATTGGAAACAACATTGTCATATGTCTTTTCATGGATCTAAATAGAACGAAACCTCGCTTTATGATTCGAAGTTAAAATCCTCAAATTTGGTATAATAGTGACTTTTTTCACGTTTTTCATCTAGTTTGATATTACGTATATATATTCATTTTTACCAATATTTCGATACTAATTCATGTAGTGTCACGATATGTTTTTTGGCCTTCAAATCTCAGAATTTCGCATAATATTGCATTTTAAGCAAGTTTTTTTGCATTTTGTTTTGTACGAAAAATCATCGAATTTAGCAATATTTTGACGTTTATCATCCCCTTTTCCTTTATGTGATTTAATCAAAATATCATCGAATTAGACAATATTTTGCCGTTTTTCCACGTTTTTGTGAATTTTCAGTTTATTAGTATTAATTCATTAAATATACAATAAAAATGATGAAACACAGAATTGATTAGATAGTAACCTTAAATACTTCATTTTCAAACATATATTTGTTTCTCGTTAAAATACCGAGTAAGATATTGACAAGGGGAGAAGTTCGGTTTTTATTGCATATATCGACTTTTCAGCCGGAATAGAGCGGTTTTACGTGTACATCTTCCATCGGTAATATAAACGGAAAATCAGGAACATTTTAGTTAATTCTAATGAAAACACATTGATTTTTATCATTTGTATTGGAAACAACATTGTCATATGTCTTTTCTTGGATCTAAATAATACGAAACCTCGCATTATGATTCGAAGTTAAAATCCTCAAATTTGGTATAATCGTGATTTTTTTCACGTTTTTCATGTAGTTTGATATTTTATAAATATATTCATTTTTACCAATACTTCGATACTATTTCATGTAGTATCACGATATGTGATTTGGCCTTCAAATCTCAGAATTTCGCATAATATTGCATTTTAAGCAAGTTTTCTTGCATTTTGTTTCGTACGAAAAATCATCGAATTTAGCAATATTTTGACGTTCATCATCCCCTTTTCCTTTATGTGATTTAATCAAAATATCATCGAATTAGGCAATATTTTGCCGTTTTTCGACGTTTTTGTGAATTTTCAGTTTATTAGTATCAATTCATTAAATATACAATAAAAATGATGCAAACACATAATTGATTAGATAGTTACCTTAAATACTTCATTTTCAATCATCTATTTGTTTCTCGTTAAAATACTGAGTAAGATATTGAAAAGGGGAGAAGTATGGTTTTTATTGCATATATCGACTTTTCAGCCGGAATGCAGCGGTTTTACGTGTACATCTTCCATCGGTAATATAAACGGAAAATCAGGAACATTTCAGTTAATTCTAATGAAAACACATTGATTTTTATCATTTGTATTGGAAACAACATTGTCATATGTCTTTCTTGGATCTAAATAATACTAAACCTCGCATTATGATTCGAAGTTAAAATCCTCAAATTTGGTATAATAGTGACTTTTTTCACGTTTTTCATGTAGTTTGATATTACGTATATATATTCATTTTTACCAATATTTCGATACTAATTCATGTAGTGTCACGATATGTGATTTGGCCTTCAAATCTCAGAATTTCGCATAATATTGCATTTTAAGCAAGTTTTCTTGCATTTTGTTTCGTACGAAAAATCATCGAATTTAGCAATATTTTGACGTTTATCATCCCCTTTTCCTTTATGTGATTTAATCAAAATATCATCGAATTAGGCAATATTTTGCCGTTTTTCCACGTTTTTGTGAATTTTCAGTTTATTAGTATTAACTCAATAAATATACAATAAAAATGATGCAAACACATAATTGATTAGATAATAACCTTAAATACTTCATTTTCAATCATCTATTTGTTTCTCTTTAAAATACTGAGTAAGATATTGAAAAGGGGAGAAGTTCTGTTTTTATTGCATATATCGACGTTTCAGCTGGATTAGAGCGGTTTTACGTGTACATCTTCCATCGGTAATATAAACGGAAAATCAGGAACATTTTAGTTAATTCTAATGAAAATACATTGATTTTTATAATTTGTATTGGAAACAACATTGTCATATGTCTTTTCATTGATGTAAATAGTACGAAACCTCGCTTTATGATTCGAAGTTAAAATCCTCAAATTTGGTATAATAGTGACTTTTTTCACGTTTTTCATGAAGATTGATATTACGTATATATATTAATTTTTACCAATATTTCGATACTACTTCATGTAGTGTCACGATATGTGATTTGGCCTTCAAATCTCAGAATTTCGCATAATATTGCATTTTAAACAAGTTTTCTTGCATTTTGTTTCGTACGAAAAATCATCGATTTTAGCAATATTTTAACGTTTATCATCCCCTTTTCCTTTATGTGATTTAATCAAAATATAACCGAATTAGGCAATATTTTGCCGTTTTTCCACGTTTTTGTGAATTTTAAGTTTATTAGTATTAATTCATTAAATATACAATAAAAATGATGCAAAAACATAATTGATTAGATAGTAACCTTGAATACTTCATTTTCAATCATCTATTTGTTTCTCGTTAAAATACTGAGTAAGATATTGAAAAGGGGAGAAGTTCGGTTTTTATTGCATATATCGACTTTTCAGCCGCAATAGAGCGGTTTTACGTGTACATCTTCCATCGGTAATATAAACGGAAAATCAGGAACATTTTAGTTAATTCTAATGAAAACACATTGATTTTTATAATTTGTATTGGAAACAACATTGTCATATGTCTTTTCATGGATCTAAATAGAACGAAACCTCGCTTTATGACTCGAAGTTAAAATCCTCAAATTTGGTATAATAGTGACTTTTCATGTAGTTTGATATTACGTATATATATTCATTTTTACCAATATTTCGATACTAATTCATGTAGTGTCACGATATGTTTTTTGGCCTTCAAATCTCAGAATTTCGCATAATACTGCATTTTAAGCAAGTTTTCTTGCATTTTGTTTCGTACGAAAAATCATCGAATTTAGCAATATTTTGACGTTTATCATCCCCTTTTCCTTTATGTGATTTAATCAAAATATCATCGAATTAGACAATATTTTGCCGTTTTTCCACGTTTTTGTGAATTTTCAGTTTATTAGTATTAATTCATTAAATATACAATAAAAATGATGAAACACATAATTGATTACATAGTAACCTTAAATACTTTATTTTCAAACATCTATTTGTTTCTCGTTAAAATACCGAGTAAGATATTGACAAGGGGAGAAGTTCGGTTTTTATTGCATACATCGACTTTTCAGCCGGAATAGAGCGGTTTTACGTGTACATCTTCCATCGGTAATATAAACGGAAAATCAGGAACATTTTAGTTAATTCTAATGAAAACACATTGATTTTTATCATTTGTATTGGAAACAACATTGTCATATGTCTTTTCTTGGATCTAAATAATACGAAACCTCGCATTATGATTCGAAGTTAAAATCCTCAAATTTGGTATAATCGTGATTTTTTTCACGTTTTTCATGTAGTTTGATATTATGTAAATATATTCATTTTTACCAATACTTCGATACTATTTCATGTAGTATCACGATATGTGATTTGGCCTTCAAATCTCAGAATTTCGCATAATATTGCATTTTAAGCAGGTTTTCTTGCATTTTGTTTCGTACGAAAAATTATCGAATTTAGCAATATTTTGACGTTCATCATCCCCTTTTCCTTTATGTGATTTAATCAAAATATCATCGAATTAGGCAATATTTTGCCGTTTTTCTACGTTTTTGTGAATTTTCAGTTTATTAGTATTAATTCATTAAATATACAATAAAAATGATGCAAACACATAATTGATTAGATAGTTACCTTAAATACTTCATTTTCAATCATCTATTTGTTTCTCGTTAAAATACTGAGTAAGATATTGACAAGGGGAGAAGTTCGGTTTTTATTGCATATATCGACTTTTCAGCCGGAATAGAGCGGTTTTACGTGTACATCTTCCATCGGTAATATAAACGGAAAATCAGGAACATTTTAGTTAATTCTAATGAAAACACATTGATTTTTATAATTTGTATTGGAAACAACATTGTCATATGTCTTTTCATGGATCTAAATAGTACGAAACCTCGCTTTATGATTCGAAGTTAAAATCCTCAAATTTGGTATAATAGTGATTTTTTTCACGTTTTTCATGAAGTTTGATATTACGTATATATATTCATTTTTACCAATATTTCGATACTAATTCATGTAGTGTCACGATATGTGATTTGGCTTTCAAATATCAGAATTTCGCATAATATTGCATTTTAAGCAAGTTTTATTGCATTTTGTTTTGTACGAAAAATCATCGAATTTAGCAATATTTTGACGTTTATCATCCCCTTTTCCTTTATGTGATTTAAACAAAATATCAATGATTTAGGCAATATTTTGCCGTTTTTCCACGTTTTTGTGAATTTTCAGTTTTTTTAGTATTAATTCATTAAATATACAATAAAAATGATGCAAACACATAATTGATTAGATAGTAACCTTGAATACTTCATTTTCAATCATCTATTTGTTTCTCGTTAAAATACTGAGTAAGATATTGAAAAGGGGAGAAGTTTGGTTTTTATTGCATATATCGACTTTTCAGCCGGAATAGAGCGGTTTTACGTGTTCATCTTCCATCGGTAATATAAACGGAAAATCAGGAACATTTTAGTTAATTCTAATGAAAACACATTGATTTTTATAATTTGTATTGGAAACAACATTGTCATATGTCTTTTCATGGATCTAAATAGAACGAAACCTCGCTTTATGATTCGAAGTTAAAAGCCTCAAATTTGGTATAATAGTGACTTTTTTCACGTTTTTCATGTAGTTTGATATTACGTATATATATTCATTTTTACCAATATTTCGATACTAATTCATGTAGTGTCACGATATGTTTTTTGGCCTTCAAATCTCAGAATTTCGCATAATATTGCATTTTAAGCAAGTTTTCTTGCATTTTGTTTCGTACGAAAAATCATCGAATTTATCAATATTTTGACGTTTATCATCCCCTTTTCCTTTATGTGATTTAATCAAAATATCATCGAATTAGACAATATTTTGCCGTTTTTCCACGTTTTTGTGAATTTTCAGTTTATTAGTATTAATTCATTAAATATACAATAAAAATGATGAAACACATAATTGATTACATAGTAACCTTAAATACTTCATTTTCAAATATCTATTTGTTTCTCGTTAAAATACCGAGTAAGATATTGACAAGGGGAGAAGTTCGGTTTTTATTGCATATATCGACTTTTCAGCCGGAATAGAGCGGTTTTACGTGTACATCTTCCATCGGTAATATAAACGGAAAATCAGGAACATTTTAGTTAATTCTAATGAAAACACATTGATTTTTATAATTTGTATTGGAAACAACATTGTCATATGTCTTTTCATTGCTCTAAATAGTACGAAACCTCGCTTTATGATTCGAAGTTAAAATCCTCAAATTTGGTATAATAGTGACTTTTTTCACGTTTTTCATGAAGATTGATATTACGTATATATATTCATTTTTACCAATATTTCGATACTACTTCATGTTGTGTCACGATATGTGATTTGGTCTTCAAATCTCAGAATTTCGCATAATATTGCATTTTAAACAAGTTTTCTTGCATTTTGTTTCGTACGAAAAATCATCGAATTTAGCAATATTTTGACGTTTATCATCCCCTTTTCCTTTATGTGATTTAATCAAAATATCATCGAATTAGACAATATTTTGCCGTTTTTCCACGTTTTTGTGAATTTTCAGTTTATTAGTATTAATTCATTAAATATACAATAAAAATGATGAAACACATAATTGATTACATAGTAACCTTAAATACTTTATTTTCAAACATCTATTTGTTTCTCGTTAAAATACCGAGTAAGATATTGACAAGGGGAGAAGTTCGGTTTTTATTGCATACATCGACTTTTCAGCCGGAATAGAGCGGTTTTACGTGTACATCTTCCATCGGTAATATAAACGGAAAATCAGGAACATTTTAGTTAATTCTAATGAAAACACATTGATTTTTATCATTTGTATTGGAAACAACATTGTCATATGTCTTTTCTTGGATCTAAATAATACGAAACCTCGCATTATGATTCGAAGTTAAAATCCTCAAATTTGGTATAATCGTGATTTTTTTCACGTTTTTCATGTAGTTTGATATTATGTAAATATATTCATTTTTACCAATACTTCGATACTATTTCATGTAGTATCACGATATGTGATTTGGCCTTCAAATCTCAGAATTTCGCATAATATTGCATTTTAAGCAGGTTTTCTTGCATTTTGTTTCGTACGAAAAATTATCGAATTTAGCAATATTTTGACGTTTATCATCCCCTTTTCCTTTATGTGATTTAATCAAAATATCATCGAATTAGGCAATATTTTGCCGTTTTTCTACGTTTTTGTGAATTTTCAGTTTATTAGTATTAATTCATTAAATATACAATAAAAATGATGCAAACACATAATTGATTAGATAGTTACCTTAAATACTTCATTTTCAATCATCTATTTGTTTCTCGTTAAAATACTGAGTAAGATATTGACAAGGGGAGAAGTTCGGTTTTTATTGCATATATCGACTTTTCAGCCGGAATAGAGCGGTTTTACGTGTACATCTTCCATCGGTAATATAAACGGAAAATCAGGAACATTTTAGTTAATTCTAATGAAAACACATTGATTTTTATAATTTGTATTGGAAACAACATTGTCATATGTCTTTTCATGGATCTAAATAGTACGAAACCTCGCTTTATGATTCGAAGTTAAAATCCTCAAATTTGGTATAATAGTGATTTTTTTCACGTTTTTCATGAAGTTTGATATTACGTATATATATTCATTTTTACCAATATTTCGATACTAATTCATGTAGTGTCACGATATGTGATTTGGCCTTCAAATATCAGAATTTCGCATAATATTGCATTTTAAGCAAGTTTTATTGCATTTTGTTTTGTACGAAAAATCATCGAATTTAGCAATATTTTGACGTTTATCATCCCCTTTTCCTTTATGTGATTTAAACAAAATATCAATGATTTAGGCAATATTTTGCCGTTTTTCCACGTTTTTGTGAATTTTCAGTTTTTTTAGTATTAATTCATTAAATATACAATAAAAATGATGCAAACACATAATTGATTAGATAGTAACCTTGAATACTTCATTTTCAATCATCTATTTGTTTCTCGTTAAAATACTGAGTAAGATATTGAAAAGGGGAGAAGTTTGGTTTTTATTGCATATATCGACTTTTCAGCCGGAATAGAGCGGTTTTACGTGTTCATCTTCCATCGGTAATATAAACGGAAAATCAGGAACATTTTAGTTAATTCTAATGAAAACACATTGATTTTTATAATTTGTATTGGAAACAACATTGTCATATGTCTTTTCATGGATCTAAATAGAACGAAACCTCGCTTTATGATTCGAAGTTAAAAGCCTCAAATTTGGTATAATAGTGACTTTTTTCACGTTTTTCATGTAGTTTGATATTACGTATATATATTCATTTTTACCAATATTTCGATACTAATTCATGTAGTGTCACGATATGTTTTTTGGCCTTCAAATCTCAGAATTTCGCATAATATTGCATTTTAAGCAAGTTTTCTTGCATTTTGTTTCGTACGAAAAATCATCGAATTTATCAATATTTTGACGTTTATCATCCCCTTTTCCTTTATGTGATTTAATCAAAATATCATCGAATTAGACAATATTTTGCCGTTTTTCCACGTTTTTGTGAATTTTCAGTTTATTAGTATTAATTCATTAAATATACAATAAAAATGATGAAACACATAATTGATTACATAGTAACCTTAAATACTTCATTTTCAAATATCTATTTGTTTCTCGTTAAAATACCGAGTAAGATATTGACAAGGGGAGAAGTTCGGTTTTTATTGCATATATCGACTTTTCAGCCGGAATAGAGCGGTTTTACGTGTACATCTTCCATCGGTAATATAAACGGAAAATCAGGAACATTTTAGTTAATTCTAATGAAAACACATTGATTTTTATAATTTGTATTGGAAACAACATTGTCATATGTCTTTTCATGGATCTAAATAGAACGAAACCTCGCTTTATGATTCGAAGTTAAAATCCTCAAATTTGGTATAATAGTGACTTTTTTCACGTTTTTCATGTAGTTTGATATTACGTATATATATTCATTTTTACCAATATTTCGATACTAATTCATGTAGTGTCACGATATGTGATTTGGCCTTCAAATCTCAGAATTTCGCATAATATTGCATTTTAAGCAAGTTTTCTTGCATTTTGTTTCGTACGAGAAATCATCGAATTTAGCAATATTTTGACGTTTATCATTCCCTTTTCCTTTATGTGATTTAATCAAAATATCATCGAATTAGGCAATATTTTGCCGTTTTTCCACGTTTTTGTGAATTTTCAGTTTATTAGTATTAACTCAATAAATATACAATAAAAATGATGCAAACACATAATTGATTAGATAATAACCTTAAATACTTCATTTTCAATCATCTATTTGTTTCTCTTTAAAATACTGAGTAAGATATTGAAAAGGGGAGAAGTTCTGTTTTTATTGCATATATCGACGTTTCAGCTGGATTAGAGCGGTTTTACGTGTACATCTTCCATCGGTAATATAAACGGAAAATCAGGAACATTTTAGTTAATTCTAATGAAAATACATTGATTTTTATAATTTGTATTGGAAACAACATTGTCATATGTCTTTTCATTGCTCTAAATAGTACGAAACCTCGCTTTATGATTCGAAGTTAAAATCCTCAAATTTGGTATAATAGTGACTTTTTTCACGTTTTTCATGAAGATTGATATTACGTATATATATTCATTTTTACCAATATTTCGATACTACTTCATGTTGTGTCACGATATGTGATTTGGTCTTCAAATCTCAGAATTTCGCATAATATTGCATTTTAAACAAGTTTTCTTGCATTTTGTTTCGTACGAAAAATCATCGAATTTAGCAATATTTTGACGTTTATCATCCCCTTTTCCTTTATGTGATTTAATCAAAATATCATCGAATTAGACAATATTTTGCCGTTTTTCCACGTTTTTGTGAATTTTCAGTTTATTAGTATTAATTCATTAAATATACAATAAAAATGATGAAACACATAATTGATTACATAGTAACCTTAAATACTTTATTTTCAAACATCTATTTGTTTCTCGTTAAAATACCGAGTAAGATATTGACAAGGGGAGAAGTTCGGTTTTTATTGCATACATCGACTTTTCAGCCGGAATAGAGCGGTTTTACGTGTACATCTTCCATCGGTAATATAAACGGAAAATCAGGAACATTTTAGTTAATTCTAATGAAAACACATTGATTTTTATCATTTGTATTGGAAACAACATTGTCATATGTCTTTTCTTGGATCTAAATAATACGAAACCTCGCATTATGATTCGAAGTTAAAATCCTCAAATTTGGTATAATCGTGATTTTTTTCACGTTTTTCATGTAGTTTGATATTATGTAAATATATTCATTTTTACCAATACTTCGATACTATTTCATGTAGTATCACGATATGTGATTTGGCCTTCAAATCTCAGAATTTCGCATAATATTGCATTTTAAGCAGGTTTTCTTGCATTTTGTTTCGTACGAAAAATTATCGAATTTAGCAATATTTTGACGTTCATCATCCCCTTTTCCTTTATGTGATTTAATCAAAATATCATCGAATTAGGCAATATTTTGCCGTTTTTCTACGTTTTTGTGAATTTTCAGTTTATTAGTATTAATTCATTAAATATACAATAAAAATGATGCAAACACATAATTGATTAGATAGTTACCTTAAATACTTCATTTTCAATCATCTATTTGTTTCTCGTTAAAATACTGAGTAAGATATTGACAAGGGGAGAAGTTCGGTTTTTATTGCATATATCGACTTTTCAGCCGGAATAGAGCGGTTTTACGTGTACATCTTCCATCGGTAATATAAACGGAAAATCAGGAACATTTTAGTTAATTCTAATGAAAACACATTGATTTTTATAATTTGTATTGGAAACAACATTGTCATATGTCTTTTCATGGATCTAAATAGTACGAAACCTCGCTTTATGATTCGAAGTTAAAATCCTCAAATTTGGTATAATAGTGATTTTTTTCACGTTTTTCATGAAGTTTGATATTACGTATATATATTCATTTTTACCAATATTTCGATACTAATTCATGTAGTGTCACGATATGTGATTTGGCCTTCAAATATCAGAATTTCGCATAATATTGCATTTTAAGCAAGTTTTATTGCATTTTGTTTTGTACGAAAAATCATCGAATTTAGCAATATTTTGACGTTTATCATCCCCTTTTCCTTTATGTGATTTAAACAAAATATCAATGATTTAGGCAATATTTTGCCGTTTTTCCACGTTTTTGTGAATTTTCAGTTTTTTTAGTATTAATTCATTAAATATACAATAAAAATGATGCAAACACATAATTGATTAGATAGTAACCTTGAATACTTCATTTTCAATCATCTATTTGTTTCTCGTTAAAATACTGAGTAAGATATTGAAAAGGGGAGAAGTTTGGTTTTTATTGCATATATCGACTTTTCAGCCGGAATAGAGCGGTTTTACGTGTTCATCTTCCATCGGTAATATAAACGGAAAATCAGGAACATTTTAGTTAATTCTAATGAAAACACATTGATTTTTATAATTTGTATTGGAAACAACATTGTCATATGTCTTTTCATGGATCTAAATAGAACGAAACCTCGCTTTATGATTCGAAGTTAAAAGCCTCAAATTTGGTATAATAGTGACTTTTTTCACGTTTTTCATGTAGTTTGATATTACGTATATATATTCATTTTTACCAATATTTCGATACTAATTCATGTAGTGTCACGATATGTTTTTTGGCCTTCAAATCTCAGAATTTCGCATAATATTGCATTTTAAGCAAGTTTTCTTGCATTTTGTTTCGTACGAAAAATCATCGAATTTATCAATATTTTGACGTTTATCATCCCCTTTTCCTTTATGTGATTTAATCAAAATATCATCGAATTAGACAATATTTTGCCGTTTTTCCACGTTTTTGTGAATTTTCAGTTTATTAGTATTAATTCATTAAATATACAATAAAAATGATGAAACACATAATTGATTACATAGTAACCTTAAATACTTCATTTTCAAATATCTATTTGTTTCTCGTTAAAATACCGAGTAAGATATTGACAAGGGGAGAAGTTCGGTTTTTATTGCATATATCGACTTTTCAGCCGGAATAGAGCGGTTTTACGTGTACATCTTCCATCGGTAATATAAACGGAAAATCAGGAACATTTTAGTTAATTCTAATGAAAACACATTGATTTTTATAATTTGTATTGGAAACAACATTGTCATATGTCTTTTCATGGATCTAAATAGAACGAAACCTCGCTTTATGATTCGAAGTTAAAATCCTCAAATTTGGTATAATAGTGACTTTTTTCACGTTTTTCATGTAGTTTGATATTACGTATATATATTCATTTTTACCAATATTTCGATACTAATTCATGTAGTGTCACGATATGTGATTTGGCCTTCAAATCTCAGAATTTCGCATAATATTGCATTTTAAGCAAGTTTTCTTGCATTTTGTTTCGTACGAGAAATCATCGAATTTAGCAATATTTTGACGTTTATCATTCCCTTTTCCTTTATGTGATTTAATCAAAATATCATCGAATTAGGCAATATTTTGCCGTTTTTCCACGTTTTTGTGAATTTTCAGTTTATTAGTATTAACTCAATAAATATACAATAAAAATGATGCAAACACATAATTGATTAGATAATAACCTTAAATACTTCATTTTCAATCATCTATTTGTTTCTCTTTAAAATACTGAGTAAGATATTGAAAAGGGGAGAAGTTCTGTTTTTATTGCATATATCGACGTTTCAGCTGGATTAGAGCGGTTTTACGTGTACATCTTCCATCGGTAATATAAACGGAAAATCAGGAACATTTTAGTTAATTCTAATGAAAATACATTGATTTTTATAATTTGTATTGGAAACAACATTGTCATATGTCTTTTCATTGCTCTAAATAGTACGAAACCTCGCTTTATGATTCGAAGTTAAAATCCTCAAATTTGGTATAATAGTGACTTTTTTCACGTTTTTCATGAAGATTGATATTACGTATATATATTCATTTTTACCAATATTTCGATACTACTTCATGTTGTGTCACGATATGTGATTTGGTCTTCAAATCTCAGAATTTCGCATAATATTGCATTTTAAACAAGTTTTCTTGCATTTTGTTTCGTACGAAAAATCATCGAATTTAGCAATATTTTGACGTTTATCATCCCCTTTTCCTTTATGTGATTTAATCAAAATATCATCGAATTAGACAATATTTTGCCGTTTTTCCACGTTTTTGTGAATTTTCAGTTTATTAGTATTAATTCATTAAATATACAATAAAAATGATGAAACACATAATTGATTACATAGTAACCTTAAATACTTCATTTTCAAACATCTATTTGTTTCTCGTTAAAATACCGAGTAAGATATTGACAAGGGGAGAAGTTCGGTTTTTATTGCATATATCGACTTTTCAGCCGGAATAGAGCGGTTTTACGTGTACATCTTCCATCGGTAATATAAACGGAAAATCAGGAACATTTTAGTTAATTCTAATGAAAACACATTGATTTTTATCATTTGTATTTGAAACAACATTGTCATATGTCTTTTCTTGGATCTAAATAATACGAAACCTCGCATTATGATTCGAAGTTAAAATCCTCAAATTTGGTATAATCGTGATTTTTTTCACGTTTTTCATGTAGTTTGATATTATGTAAATATATTCATTTTTACCAATACTTCGATACTATTTCATGTAGTATCACGATATGTGATTTGGCCTTCAAATCTCAGAATTTCGCATAATATTGCATTTTAAGCAGGTTTTCTTGCATTTTGTTTCGTACGAAAAATTATCGAATTTAGCAATATTTTGACGTTCATCAACCCCTTTTCCTTTATGTGATTTAATCAAAATATCATCGAATTAGGCAATATTTTGCCGTTTTTCTACGTTTTTGTGAATTTTCAGTTTATTAGTATTAATTCATTAAATATACAATAAAAATGATGCAAACACATAATTGATTAGATAGTTACCTTAAATACTTCATTTTCAATCATCTATTTGTTTCTCGTTAAAATACTGAGTAAGATATTGACAAGGGGAGAAGTTCGGTTTTTATTGCATATATCGACTTTTCAGCCGGAATAGAGCGGTTTTACGTGTACATCTTCCATCGGTAATATAAACGGAAAATCAGGAACATTTTAGTTAATTCTAATGAAAACACATTGATTTTTATAATTTGTATTGGAAACAACATTGTCATATGTCTTTTCATGGATCTAAATAGTACGAAACCTCGCTTTATGATTCGAAGTTAAAATCCTCAAATTTGGTATAATAGTGATTTTTTTCACGTTTTTCATGAAGTTTGATATTACGTATATATATTCATTTTTACCAATATTTCGATACTAATTCATGTAGTGTCACGATATGTGATTTGGCCTTCAAATATCAGAATTTCGCATAATATTGCATTTTAAGCAAGTTTTATTGCATTTTGTTTTGTACGAAAAATCATCGAATTTAGCAATATTTTGACGTTTATCATCCCCTTTTCCTTTATGTGATTTAAACAAAATATCAATGATTTAGGCAATATTTCTCCGTTTTTCCACGTTTTTGTGAATTTTCAGTTTTTTTAGTATTAATTCATTAAATATACAATAAAAATGATGCAAACACATAATTGATTAGATAGTAACCTTGAATACTTCATTTTCAATCATCTATTTGTTTCTCGTTAAAATACTGAGTAAGATATTGAAAAGGGGAGAAGTTTGGTTTTTATTGCATATATCGACTTTTCAGCCGGAATAGAGCGGTTTTACGTGTTCATCTTCCATCGGTAATATAAACGGAAAATCAGGAACATTTTAGTTAATTCTAATGAAAACACATTGATTTTTATAATTTGTATTGGAAACAACATTGTCATATGTCTTTTCATGGATCTAAATAGAACGAAACCTCGCTTTATGATTCGAAGTTAAAAGCCTCAAATTTGGTATAATAGTGACTTTTTTCACGTTTTTCATGTAGTTTGATATTACGTATATATATTCATTTTTACCAATATTTCGATACTAATTCATGTAGTGTCACGATATGTTTTTTGGCCTTCAAATCTCAGAATTTCGCATAATATTGCATTTTAAGCAAGTTTTCTTGCATTTTGTTTCGTACGAAAAATCATCGAATTTATCAATATTTTGACGTTTATCATCCCCTTTTCCTTTATGTGATTTAATCAAAATATCATCGAATTAGACAATATTTTGCCGTTTTTCCACGTTTTTGTGAATTTTCAGTTTATTAGTATTAATTCATTAAATATACAATAAAAATGATGAAACACATAATTGATTACATAGTAACCTTAAATACTTCATTTTCAAATATCTATTTGTTTCTCGTTAAAATACCGAGTAAGATATTGACAAGGGGAGAAGTTCGGTTTTTATTGCATATATCGACTTTTCAGCCGGAATAGAGCGGTTTTACGTGTACATCTTCCATCGGTAATATAAACGGAAAATCAGGAACATTTTAGTTAATTCTAATGAAAACACATTGATTTTTATAATTTGTATTGGAAACAACATTGTCATATGTCTTTTCATGGATCTAAATAGAACGAAACCTCGCTTTATGATTCGAAGTTAAAATCCTCAAATTTGGTATAATAGTGACTTTTTTCACGTTTTTCATGTAGTTTGATATTACGTATATATATTCATTTTTACCAATATTTCGATACTAATTCATGTAGTGTCACGATATGTGATTTGGCCTTCAAATCTCAGAATTTCGCATAATATTGCATTTTAAGCAAGTTTTCTTGCATTTTGTTTCGTACGAGAAATCATCGAATTTAGCAATATTTTGACGTTTATCATTCCCTTTTCCTTTATGTGATTTAATCAAAATATCATCGAATTAGGCAATATTTTGCCGTTTTTCCACGTTTTTGTGAATTTTCAGTTTATTAGTATTAACTCAATAAATATACAATAAAAATGATGCAAACACATAATTGATTAGATAATAACCTTAAATACTTCATTTTCAATCATCTATTTGTTTCTCTTTAAAATACTGAGTAAGATATTGAAAAGGGGAGAAGTTCTGTTTTTATTGCATATATCGACGTTTCAGCTGGATTAGAGCGGTTTTACGTGTACATCTTCCATCGGTAATATAAACGGAAAATCAGGAACATTTTAGTTAATTCTAATGAAAATACATTGATTTTTATAATTTGTATTGGAAACAACATTGTCATATGTCTTTTCATTGCTCTAAATAGTACGAAACCTCGCTTTATGATTCGAAGTTAAAATCCTCAAATTTGGTATAATAGTGACTTTTTTCACGTTTTTCATGAAGATTGATATTACGTATATATATTCATTTTTACCAATATTTCGATACTACTTCATGTTGTGTCACGATATGTGATTTGGTCTTCAAATCTCAGAATTTCGCATAATATTGCATTTTAAACAAGTTTTCTTGCATTTTGTTTCGTACGAAAAATCATCGAATTTAGCAATATTTTGACGTTTATCATCCCCTTTTCCTTTATGTGATTTAATCAAAATATCATCGAATTAGACAATATTTTGCCGTTTTTCCACGTTTTTGTGAATTTTCAGTTTATTAGTATTAATTCATTAAATATACAATAAAAATGATGAAACACATAATTGATTACATAGTAACCTTAAATACTTCATTTTCAAACATCTATTTGTTTCTCGTTAAAATACCGAGTAAGATATTGACAAGGGGAGAAGTTCGGTTTTTATTGCATATATCGACTTTTCAGCCGGAATAGAGCGGTTTTACGTGTACATCTTCCATCGGTAATATAAACGGAAAATCAGGAACATTTTAGTTAATTCTAATGAAAACACATTGATTTTTATCATTTGTATTTGAAACAACATTGTCATATGTCTTTTCTTGGATCTAAATAATACGAAACCTCGCATTATGATTCGAAGTTAAAATCCTCAAATTTGGTATAATCGTGATTTTTTTCACGTTTTTCATGTAGTTTGATATTATGTAAATATATTCATTTTTACCAATACTTCGATACTATTTTATGTAGTATCACGATATGTGATTTGGCCTTCAAATCTCAGAATTTCGCATAATATTGCATTGTAAGCAAGTTTTATTGCATTTTGTTTTGTACGAAAAATCATCGAATTTAACAATATTTTGACGTTTATCATCCCCTTTTCCTTTATGTGATTTAATCAAAATATCATCGAATTAGACAATATTTTGCCGTTTTTCCACGTTTTTGTGAATTTTCAGTTTATTAGTATTAATTCATTAAATATACAATAAAAATGATGAAACACATAATTGATTACATAGTAACCTTAAATACTTTATTTTCAAACATCTATTTGTTTCTCGTTAAAATACCGAGTAAGATATTGACAAGGGGAGAAGTTCGGTTTTTATTGCATACATCGACTTTTCAGCCGGAATAGAGCGGTTTTACGTGTACATCTTCCATCGGTAATATAAACGGAAAATCAGGAACATTTTAGTTAATTCTAATGAAAACACATTGATTTTTATCATTTGTATTGGAAACAACATTGTCATATGTCTTTTCTTGGATCTAAATAATACGAAACCTCGCATTATGATTCGAAGTTAAAATCCTCAAATTTGGTATAATCGTGATTTTTTTCACGTTTTTCATGTAGTTTGATATTATGTAAATATATTCATTTTTACCAATACTTCGATACTATTTCATGTAGTATCACGATATGTGATTTGGCCTTCAAATCTCAGAATTTCGCATAATATTGCATTTTAAGCAGGTTTTCTTGCATTTTGTTTCGTACGAAAAATTATCGAATTTAGCAATATTTTGACGTTCATCATCCCCTTTTCCTTTATGTGATTTAATCAAAATATAATCGAATTAGGCAATATTTTGCCGTTTTTCTACGTTTTTGTGAATTTTAAGTTTATTAGTATTAATTCATTAAATATACAATAAAAATGATGCAAACACATAATTGATTAGATAGTTACCTTAAATACTTCATTTTCAATCATCTATTTGTTTCTCGTTAAAATACTGAGTAAGATATTGACAAGGGGAGAAGTTCGGTTTTTATTGCATATATCGACTTTTCAGCCGGAATAGAGCGGTTTTACGTGTACATCTTCCATCGGTAATATAAACGGAAAATCAGGAACATTTTAGTTAATTCTAATGAAAACACATTGATTTTTATAATTTGTATTGGAAACAACATTGTCATATGTCTTTTCATGGATCTAAATAGTACGAAACCTCGCTTTATGATTCGAAGTTAAAATCCTCAAATTTGGTATAATAGTGATTTTTTTCACGTTTTTCATGAAGTTTGATATTACGTATATATATTCATTTTTACCAATATTTCGATACTAATTCATGTAGTGTCACGATATGTGATTTGGCCTTCAAATATCAGAATTTCGCATAATATTGCATTTTAAGCAAGTTTTATTGCATTTTGTTTTGTACGAAAAATCATCGAATTTAGCAATATTTTGACGTTTATCATCCCCTTTTCCTTTATGTGATTTAAACAAAATGTCAATGATTTAGGCAATATTTTGCCGTTTTTCCACGTTTTTGTGAATTTTCAGTTTTTTTAGTATTAATTCATTAAATATACAATAAAAATGATGCAAACACATAATTGATTAGATAGTAACCTTGAATACTTCATTTTCAATCATCTATTTGTTTCTCGTTAAAATACTGAGTAAGATATTGAAAAGGGGAGAAGTTTGGTTTTTATTGCATATATCGACTTTTCAGCCGGAATAGAGCGGTTTTACGTGTTCATCTTCCATCGGTAATATAAACGGAAAATCAGGAACATTTTAGTTAATTCTAATGAAAACACATTGATTTTTATAATTTGTATTGGAAACAACATTGTCATATGTCTTTTCATGGATCTAAATAGAACGAAACCTCGCTTTATGATTCGAAGTTAAAAGCCTCAAATTTGGTATAATAGTGACTTTTTTCACGTTTTTCATGTAGTTTGATATTACGTATATATATTCATTTTTACCAATATTTCGATACTAATTCATGTAGTGTCACGATATGTTTTTTGGCCTTCAAATCTCAGAATTTCGCATAATATTGCATTTTAAGCAAGTTTTCTTGCATTTTGTTTCGTACGAAAAATCATCGAATTTATCAATATTTTGACGTTTATCATCCCCTTTTCCTTTATGTGATTTAATCAAAATATCATCGAATTAGACAATATTTTGCCGTTTTTCCACGTTTTTGTGAATTTTCAGTTTATTAGTATTAATTCATTAAATATACAATAAAAATGATGAAACACATAATTGATTACATAGTAACCTTAAATACTTCATTTTCAAATATCTATTTGTTTCTCGTTAAAATACCGAGTAAGATATTGACAAGGGGAGAAGTTCGGTTTTTATTGCATATATCGACTTTTCAGCCGGAATAGAGCGGTTTTACGTGTACATCTTCCATCGGTAATATAAACGGAAAATCAGGAACATTTTAGTTAATTCTAATGAAAACACATTGATTTTTATAATTTGTATTGGAAACAACATTGTCATATGTCTTTTCATGGATCTAAATAGAACGAAACCTCGCTTTATGATTCGAAGTTAAAATCCTCAAATTTGGTATAATAGTGACTTTTTTCACGTTTTTCATGTAGTTTGATATTACGTATATATATTCATTTTTACCAATATTTCGATACTAATTCATGTAGTGTCACGATATGTGATTTGGCCTTCAAATCTCAGAATTTCGCATAATATTGCATTTTAAGCAAGTTTTCTTGCATTTTGTTTCGTACGAGAAATCATCGAATTTAGCAATATTTTGACGTTTATCATTCCCTTTTCCTTTATGTGATTTAATCAAAATATCATCGAATTAGGCAATATTTTGCCGTTTTTCCACGTTTTTGTGAATGTTCAGTTTGTTAGTATTAACTCAATAAATATACAATAAAAATGATGCAAACACATAATTGATTAGATAATAACCTTAAATACTTCATTTTCAATCATCTATTTGTTTCTCTTTAAAATACTGAGTAAGATATTGAAAAGGGGAGAAGTTCTGTTTTTATTGCATATATCGACGTTTCAGCTGGATTAGAGCGGTTTTACGTGTACATCTTCCATCGGTAATATAAACGGATAATCAGGAACTTTTTAGTTAATTCTAATGAAAATGCATTGATTTTTATAATTTGTATTGGAAACAACATTGTCATATGTCTTTTCATTGCTCTAAATAGTACGAAACCTCGCTTTATGATTCGAAGTTAAAATCCTCAAATTTGGTATAATAGTGACTTTTTTCACGTTTTTCATGAAGATTGATATTACGTATATATATTCATTTTTACCAATATTTCAATACTACTTCATGTTGTGTCACGATATGTGATTTGGTCTTCAAATCTCAGAATTTCGCATAATATTGCATTTTAAACAAGTTTTCTTGCATTTTGTTTCGTACGAAAAATCATCGAATTTAGCAATATTTTGACGTTTATCATCCCCTTTTCCTTTATGTGATTTAATCAAAATATCATCGAATTAGACAATATTTTGCCGTTTTTCCACGTTTTTGTGAATTTTCAGTTTATTAGTATTAATTCATTAAATATACAATAAAAATGATGAAACACATAATTGATTACATAGTAACCTTAAATACTTCATTTTCAAACATCTATTTGTTTCTCGTTAAAATACCGAGTAAGATATTGACAAGGGGAGAAGTTCGGTTTTTATTGCATATATCGACTTTTCAGCCGGAATAGAGCGGTTTTACGTGTACATCTTCCATCGGTAATATAAACGGAAAATCAGGAACATTTTAGTTAATTCTAATGAAAACACATTGATTTTTATCATTTGTATTGAAACAACATTGTCATATGTCTTTTCTTGGATCTAAATAATACGAAACCTCGCATTATGATTCGAAGTTAAAATCCTCAAATTTGGTATAATCGTGATTTTTTTCACGTTTTTCATGTAGTTTGATATTATGTAAATATATTCATTTTTACCAATACTTCGATACTATTTTATGTAGTATCACGATATGTGATTTGGCCTTCAAATCTCAGAATTTCGCATAATATTGCATTGTAAGCAAGTTTTCTTGCATTTTGTTTCGTACGAAAAATTATCGAATTTAGCAATATTTTGACGTTCATCATCCCCTTTTCCTTTATGTGATTTAATCAAAATATCATCGAATTAGGCAATATTTTGCCGTTTTTCTACGTTTTTGTGAATTTTCAGTTTATTAGTATTAATTCATTAAATATACAATAAAAATGATGCAAACACATAATTGATTAGATAGTTTCCTTAAATACTTCATTTTCAATCATCTATTTGTTTCTCGTTAAAATACTGAGTAAGATATTGACAAGGGGAGAAGTTCGGTTTTTATTGCATATATCGACTTTTCAGCCGGAATAGAGCGGTTTTACGTGTACATCTTCCATCGGTAATATAAACGGAAAATCAGAAACATTTTAGTTAATTCTAATGAAAACACATTGATTTTTATAATTTGTATTGGAAACAACATTGTCATATGTCTTTTCATGGATCTAAATAGTACGAAACCTCGCTTTATGATTCGAAGTTAAAATCCTCAAATTTGGTATAATAGTGACTTTTTTCACGTTTTTCATGAAGTTTGATATTACGTATATATATTCATTTTTACCAATATTTCGATACTAATTCATGTAGGGTCACGATATGTGATTTGGCCTTCAAATCTCAGAATTTCGCATAATATTGCATTTTAAGCAAGTTTTATTGCATTTTGTTTTGTACGAAAAATCATCGAATTTAACAATATTTTGACGTTTATCATCCCCTTTTCCTTTATGTGATTTAATCAAAATATCATCGAATTAGACAATATTTTGCCGTTTTTCCACGTTTTTGTGAATTTTCAGTTTATTAGTATTAATTCATTAAATATACAATAAAAATGATGAAACACATAATTGATTACATAGTAACCTTAAATACTTCATTTTCAAACATCTATTTGTTTCTCGTTAAAATACCGAGTAAGATATTGACAAGGGGAGAAGTTCGGTTTTTATTGCATATATCGACTTTTCAGCCGGAATAGAGCGGTTTTACGTGTACATCTTCCATCGGTAATATAAACGGAAAATCAGGAACATTTTAGTTAATTCTAATGAAAACACATTGATTTTTATCATTTGTATTTGAAACAACATTGTCATATGTCTTTTCTTGGATCTAAATAATACGAAACCTCGCATTATGATTCGAAGTTAAAATCCTCAAATTTGGTATAATAGTGACTTTTTTCACGTTTTTCATGTAGTTTGATATTACGTAATATATTCATTTTTACCAATACTTCGATACTATTTCATGTAGTATCACGATATGTGATTTGGCCTTCAAATCTCAGAATTTCGCATAATATTGCATTTTAAGCAAGTTTTCTTGCATTTTGTTTCGTACGAAAAATCATCGAATTTAGCAATATTTTGACGTTTATCATCCCCTTTTCCTTTATGTGATTTAATCAAAATATCATCGAATTAGGCAATATTTTGCCGTTTTTCTACGTTTTTGTGAATTTTCAGTTTATTAGTATTAATTCATTAAATATACAATAAAAATGATGCAAACACATAATTGATTAGATAGTACCTTAAATACTTCATTTTCAATCATCTATTTGTTTCTCGTTAAAATACTGAGTAAGATATTGAAAAGGGGAGAAGTTCGGTTTTTATTGCATATATCGACTTTTCAGCCGGAATAGAGCGGTTTTACGTGTACATCTTCCATCGGTAATATAAACGGAAAATCAGGAACATTTTAGTTAATTCTAATGAAAACACATTGATTTTTATAATTTGTATTGGAAACAACATTGTCATATGTCTTTTCATGGATCTAAATAGTACGAAACCTCGCTTTATGATTCGAAGTTAAAATCCTCAAATTTGGTATAATAGTGACTTTTTTCACGTTTTTCATGAAGTTTGATATTACGTATATATATTCATTTTTACCAATATTTCGATACTAATTCATGTAGTGTCACGATATGTGATTTGGCCTTCAAATCTCAGAATTTCGCATAATATTGCATTTTAAGCAAGTTTTCTTGCATTTTGTTTCGTACGAAAAATCATCGAATTTAGCAATATTTTGACGTTTATCATCCCCTTTTCCTTTATGTGATTTAATCAAAATATCAATCGAATTAGGCAATATTTTGCCGTTTTTCCACGTTTTTGTGAATTTTCAGTTTATTAGTATTAATTCATTAAATATACAATAAAAATGATGCAAACACATAATTGATTAGATAGTAACCTTGAATACTTCATTTTCAATCATCTATTTGTTTCTCGTTAAAATACTGAGTAAGATATTGAAAAGGGGAGAAGTTCGGTTTTTATTGCATATATCGACTTTTCAGCCGGAATAGAGCGGTTTTACGTGTACATCTTCCATCGGTAATATAAACGGAAAATCAGGAACATTTTAGTTAATTCTAATGAAAACACATTGATTTTTATAATTTGTATTGGAAACAACATTGTCATATGTCTTTTCATGGATCTAAATAGAACGAAACCTCGCTTTATGATTCGAAGTTAAAAGCCTCAAATTTGGTATAATAGTGACTTTTTTCACGTTTTTCATGTAGTTTGATATTACGTATATATATTCATTTTTACCAATATTTCGATACTAATTCATGTAGTGTCACGATATGTTATTTGGCCTTCAAATCTCAGAATTTCGCATAATATTGCATTTTAAGCAAGTTTTCTTGCATTTTGTTTCGTACGAAAAATCATCGAATTTATCAATATTTTGACGTTTATCATCCCCTTTTCCTTTATGTGATTTAATCAAAATATCATCGAATTAGACAATATTTTGCCGTTTTTCCACGTTTTTGTGAATTTTCAGTTTATTAGTATTAATTCATTAAATATACAATAAAAATGATGAAACACATAATTGATTACATAGTAACCTTAAATACTTCATTTTCAAATCATCTATTTGTTTCTCGTTAAAATACCGAGTAAGATATTGACAAGGGGAGAAGTTCGGTTTTTATTGCATATATCGACTTTTCAGCCGGAATAGAGCGGTTTTACGTGTACATCTTCCATCGGTAATATAAACGGAAAATCAGGAACATTTTAGTTAATTCTAATGAAAACACATTGATTTTTATCATTTGTATTGGAAACAACATTGTCATATGTCTTTTCTTGGATCTAAATAATACGAAACCTCGCATTATGATTCGAAGTTAAAATCCTCAAATTTGGTATAATAGTGACTTTTTTCACGTTTTTCATGTAGTTTGATATTATGTAAATATATTCATTTTTACCAATACTTCGATACTATTTCATGTAGTATCACGATATGTGATTTGGCCTTCAAATCTCAGAATTTCGCATAATATTGCATTTTAAGCAAGTTTTCTTGCATTTTGTTTCGTACGAAAAATTATCGAATTTAGCAATATTTTGACGTTCATCATCCCCTTTTCCTTTATGTGATTTAATCAAAATATCATCGAATTAGGCAATATTTTGCCGTTTTTCTACGTTTTTGTGAATTTTCAGTTTATTAGTATTAATTCATTAAATATACAATAAAAATGATGCAAACACATAATTGATTAGATAGTACCTTAAATACTTCATTTTCAATCATCTATTTGTTTCTCGTTAAAATACTGAGTAAGATATTGACAAGGGGAGAAGTTCGGTTTTTATTGCATATATCGACTTTTCAGCCGGAATAGAGCGGTTTTACGTGTACATCTTCCATCGGTAATATAAACGGAAAATCAGGAACATTTTAGTTAATTCTAATGAAAACACATTGATTTTTATAATTTGTATTGGAAACAACATTGTCATATGTCTTTTCATGGATCTAAATAGTACGAAACCTCGCTTTATGAATCGAAGTTAAAATCCTCAAATTTGGTATAATAGTGATTTTTTTCACGTTTTTCATGAAGTTTGATATTACGTATATATATTCATTTTTACCAATATTTCGATACTAATTCATGTAGTGTCACGATATGTGATTTGGCCTTCAAATCTCAGAATTTCGCATAATATTGCATTTTAAGCAAGTTTTATTGCATTTTGTTTTGTACGAAAAATCATCGAATTTAGCAATATTTTGACGTTTATCATCCCCTTTTGCTTTATGTGATTTAAACAAAATATCATTGAATTAGGCAATATTTTGCCGTTTTTCCACGTTTTTGTGAATTTTCAGTTTATTAGTATTAATTCATTAAATATACAATAAAAATGATGCAAACACATAATTGATTAGATAGTAACCTTGAATACTTCATTTTCAATCATCTATTTGTTTCTCGTTAAAATACTGAGTAAGATATTGAAAAGGGGAGAAGTTCGGTTTTTATTGCATATATCGACTTTTCAGCCGGAATAGAGCGGTTTTACGTGTACATCTTCCATCGGTAATATAAACGGAAAATCAGGAACATTTTAGTTAATTCTAATGAAAACACATTGATTTTTATAATTTGTATTGGAAACAACATTGTCATATGTCTTTTCATGGATCTAAATAGAACGAAACCTCGCTTTATGATTCGAAGTTAAAATCCTCAAATTTGGTATAATAGTGACTTTTTTCACGTTTTTCATGTAGTTTGATATTACGTATATATATTCATTTTTACCAATATTTCGATACTAATTCATGTAGTGTCACGATATGTTTTTTGGCCTTCAAATCTCAGAATTTCGCATAATATTGCATTTTAAGCAAGTTTTCTTGCATTTTGTTTCGTACGAAAAATCATCGAATTTAGCAATATTTTGACGTTTATCATCCCCTTTTCCTTTATGTGATTTAATCAAAATATCATCGAATTAGACAATATTTTGCCGTTTTTCCACGTTTTTGTGAATTTTCAGTTTATTAGTATTAATTCATTAAATATACAATAAAAATGATGCAAAAACATAATTGATTAGATAGTAACCTTGAATACTTCATTTTCAATCATCTATTTGTTTCTCGTTAAAATACTGAGTAAGATATTGAAAAGGGGAGAAGTTCGGTTTTTATTGCATATATCGACTTTTCAGCCGCAATAGAGCGGTTTTACGTGTACATCTTCCATCGGTAATATAAACGGAAAATCAGGAACATTTTAGTTAATTCTAATGAAAACACATTGATTTTTATAATTTGTATTGGAAACAACATTGTCATATGTCTTTTCATGGATCTAAATAGAACGAAACCTCGCTTTATGATTCGAAGTTAAAATCCTCAAATTTGGTATAATAGTGACTTTTTTCACGTTTTTCATGTAGTTTGATATTACGTATATATATTCATTTTTACCAATATTTCGATACTAATTCATGTAGTGTCACGATATGTTATTTGGCCTTCAAATCTCAGAATTTCGCATAATATTGCATTTTAAGCAAGTTTTCTTGCATTTTGTTTCGTACGAAAAATCATCGAATTTAGCAATATTTTGACGTTTATCATCCCTTTTCCTTTATGTGATTTAATCAAAATATCATCGAATTAGGCAATATTTTGCCGTTTTTCCACGTTTTTGTGAATTTTCAGTTTATTAGTATTAATTCATTAAATATACAATAAAAATGATGCAAACACATAATTGATTAGATAGTAACCTTAAATACTTCATTTTCAATCATCTATTTGTTTCTCGTTAAAATACTGAGTAAGATATTGAAAAGGGGAGAAGTTCGGTTTTTATTGCATATATCGACTTTTCAGCCGGAATAGAGCGGTTTTACGTGTACATCTTCCATCGGTAATATAAACGGAAAATCAGGAACATTTTAGTTAATTCTAATGAAAACACATTGATTTTTATAATTTGTATTGGAAACAACATTGTCATATGTCTTTTCATTGGATCTAAATAGTACGAAACCTCGCTTTATGATTCGAAGTTAAAATCCTCAAATTTGGTATAATAGTGACTTTTTTCACGTTTTTCATGTAGTTTGATATTACGTATATATATTCATTTTTACCAATATTTCGATACTACTTCATGTAGTGTCACGATATGTGATTTGGCCTTCAAATCTCAGAATTTCGCATAATATTGCATTTTAAGCAAGTTTTCTTGCATTTTGTTTCGTACGAAAAATCATCGAATTTAGCAATATTTTGACGTTTATCATCCCCTTTTCCTTTATGTGATTTAATCAAAATATCATCGAATTAGACAATATTTTGCCGTTTTTCCACGTTTTTGTGAATTTTCAGTTTATTAGTATTAATTCATTAAATATACAATAAAAATGATGAAACACATAATTGATTACATAGTAACCTTAAATACTTCATTTTCAAACATCTATTTGTTTCTCGTTAAAATACCGAGTAAGATATTGACAAGGGGAGAAGTTCGGTTTTTATTGCATATATCGACTTTTCAGCCGGAATAGAGCGGTTTTACGTGTACATCTTCCATCGGTAATATAAACGGAAAATCAGGAACATTTTAGTTAATTCTAATGAAAACACATTGATTTTTATCATTTGTATTGGAAACAACATTGTCATATGTCTTTTCTTGGATCTAAATAATACGAAACCTCGCATTATGATTCGAAGTTAAAATCCTCAAATTTGGTATAATCGTGATTTTTTTCACGTTTTTCATGTAGTTTGATATTATGTAAATATATTCATTTTTACCAATACTTCGATACTATTTCATGTAGTATCACGATATGTGATTTGGCCTTCAAATCTCAGAATTTCGCATAATATTGCATTTTAAGCAAGTTTTCTTGCATTTTGTTTCGTACGAAAAATTATCGAATTTAGCAATATTTTGACGTTCATCATCCCCTTTTCCTTTATGTGATTTAATCAAAATATCATCGAATTAGGCAATATTTTGCCGTTTTTCTACGTTTTTGTGAATTTTCAGTTTATTAGTATTAATTCATTAAATATACAATAAAAATGATGCAAACACATAATTGATTAGATAGTAACCTTAAATACTTCATTTTCAATCATCTATTTGTTTCTCGTTAAAATACTGAGTAAGATATTGACAAGGGGAGAAGTTCGGTTTTTATTGCATATATCGACTTTTCAGCCGGAATAGAGCGGTTTTACGTGTACATCTTCCATCGGTAATATAAACGGAAAATCAGGAACATTTTAGTTAATTCTAATGAAAACACATTGATTTTTATAATTTGTATTGGAAACAACATTGTCATATGTCTTTTCATGGATCTAAATAGTACGAAACCTCGCTTTATGATTCGAAGTTAAAATCCTCAAATTTGGTATAATAGTGACTTTTTTCACGTTTTTCATGTAGTTTGATATTACGTATATATATTCATTTTTACCAATATTTCGATACTAATTCATGTAGTGTCACGATATGTGATTTGGCCTTCAAATCTCAGAATTTCGCATAATATTGCATTTTAAGCAAGTTTTCTTGCATTTTGTTTCGTACGAAAAATCATCGAATTTAGCAATATTTTGACGTTTATCATCCCCTTTTCCTTTATGTGATTTAATCAAAATATCATCGAATTAGACAATATTTTGCCGTTTTTCCACGTTTTTGTGAATTTTCAGTTTATTAGTATTAATTCATTAAATATACAATAAAAATGATGAAACACATAATTGATTACATAGTAACCTTAAATACTTCATTTTCAAACATCTATTTGTTTCTCGTTAAAATACCGAGTAAGATATTGACAAGGGGAGAAGTTCGGTTTTTATTGCATATATCGACTTTTCAGCCGGAATAGAGCGGTTTTACGTGTACATCTTCCATCGGTAATATAAACGGAAAATCAGGAACATTTTAGTTAATTCTAATGAAAACACATTGATTTTTATCATTTGTATTGGAAACAACATTGTCATATGTCTTTTCTTGGATCTAAATAATACGAAACCTCGCATTATGATTCGAAGTTAAAATCCTCAAATTTGGTATAATCGTGATTTTTTTCACGTTTTTCATGTAGTTTGATATTATGTAAATATATTCATTTTTACCAATACTTCGATACTATTTCATGTAGTATCACGATATGTGATTTGGCCTTCAAATCTCAGAATTTCGCATAATATTGCATTTTAAGCAAGTTTTCTTGCATTTTGTTTCGTACGAAAAATTATCGAATTTAGCAATATTTTGACGTTCATCATCCCCTTTTCCTTTATGTGATTTAATCAAAATATCATCGAATTAGGCAATATTTTGCCGTTTTTCTACGTTTTTGTGAATTTTCAGTTTATTAGTATTAATTCATTAAATATACAATAAAAATGATGCAAACACATAATTGATTAGATAGTTACCTTAAATACTTCATTTTCAATCATCTATTTGTTTCTCGTTAAAATACTGAGTAAGATATTGACAAGGGGAGAAGTTCGGTTTTTATTGCATATATCGACTTTTCAGCCGGAATAGAGCGGTTTTACGTGTACATCTTCCATCGGTAATATAAACGGAAAATCAGGAACATTTTAGTTAATTCTAATGAAAACACATTGATTTTTATAATTTGTATTGGAAACAACATTGTCATATGTCTTTTCATGGATCTAAATAGTACGAAACCTCGCTTTATGATTCGAAGTTAAAATCCTCAAATTTGGTATAATAGTGATTTTTTTCACGTTTTTCATGAAGTTTGATATTACGTATATATATTCATTTTTACCAATATTTCGATACTAATTCATGTAGTGTCACGATATGTGATTTGGCCTTCAAATCTCAGAATTTCGCATAATATTGCATTTTAAGCAAGTTTTCTTGCATTTTGTTTCGTACGAAAAATCATCGAATTTAGCAATATTTTGACGTTTATCATCCCCTTTTCCTTTATGTGATTTAATCAAAATATCATCGAATTAGGCAATATTTTGCCTGTTTTTCTACGTTTTTGTGAATTTTCAGTTTATTAGTATTAATTCATTAAATATACAATAAAAATGATGCAAACACATAATTGATTAGATAGTAACCTTAAATACTTCATTTTCAATCATCTATTTGTTTCTCGTTAAAATACTGAGTAAGATATTGACAAGGGGAGAAGTTCGGTTTTTATTGCATATATCGACTTTTCAGCCGGAATAGAGCGGTTTTACGTGTATCATCTTCCATCGGTAATATAAACGGAAAATCAGGAACATTTTAGTTAATTCTAATGAAAACACATTGATTTTTATAATTTGTATTGGAAACAACATTGTCATATGTCTTTTCATGGATCTAAATAGTACGAAACCTCGCTTTATGATTCGAAGTTAAAATCCTCAAATTTGGTATAATAGTGACTTTTTTCACGTTTTTCATGAAGTTTGATATTACGTATATATATTCATTTTTACCAATATTTCGATACTAATTCATGTAGTGTCACGATATGTGATTTGGCCTTCAAATCTCAGAATTTCGCATAATATTGCATTTTAAGCAAGTTTTCTTGCATTTTGTTTCGTACGAAAAATCATCGAATTTAGCAATATTTTGACGTTTATCATCCCCTTTTCCTTTATGTGATTTAATCAAAATATCATCGAATTAGGCAATATTTTGCTGTTTTTCTACGTTTTTGTGAATTTTCAGTTTATTAGTATTAATTCATTAAATATACAATAAAAATGATGAAACACATAATTGATTACATAGTAACCTTAAATACTTCATTTTCAAATCATCTATTTGTTTCTCGTTAAAATACCGAGTAAGATATTGACAAGGGGAGAAGTTCGGTTTTTATTGCATATATCGACTTTTCAGCCGGAATAGAGCGGTTTTACGTGTACATCTTCCATCGGTAATATAAACGGAAAATCAGGAACATTTTAGTTAATTCTAATGAAAACACATTGATTTTTATAATTTGTATTGGAAACAACATTGTCATATGTCTTTTCATGGATCTAAATAGAACGAAACCTCGCTTATGATTCGAAGTTAAAATCCTCAAATTTGGTATAATAGTGACTTTTTTCACGTTTTTCATGTAGTTTGATATTACGTATATATATTCATTTTTACCAATATTTCGATACTAATTCATGTAGTGTCACGATATGTGATTTGGCCTTCAAATCTCAGAATTTCGCATAATATTGCATTTTAAGCAAGTTTTCTTGCATTTTGTTTCGTACGAAAAATCATCGAATTTAGCAATATTTTGACGTTTATCATCCCCTTTTCCTTTATGTGATTTAATCAAAATATCATCGAATTAGACAATATTTTGCCGTTTTTCCACGTTTTTGTGAATTTTCAGTTTATTAGTATTAATTCATTAAATATACAATAAAAATGATGCAAACACATAATTGATTAGATAGTAACCTTAAATACTTCATTTTCAATCATCTATTTGTTTCTCGTTAAAATACTGAGTAAGATGTTGAAAAGGGGAGAAGTTCGGTTTTTATTGCATATATCGACTTTTCAGCCGCAATAGAGCGGTTTTACGTGTACATCTTCCATCGGTAATATAAACGGAAAATCAGGAACATTTTAGTTAATTCTAATGAAAACACATTGATTTTTATAATTTGTATTGGAAACAACATTGTCATATGTCTTTTCATGGATCTAAATAGAACGAAACCTCGCTTTATGATTCGAAGTTAAAAGCCTCAAATTTGGTATAATAGTGACTTTTTTCACGTTTTTCATGTAGTTTGATATTACGTATATATATTCATTTTTACCAATATTTCGATACTAATTCATGTAGTGTCACGATATGTTTTTTGGCCTTCAAATCTCAGAATTTCGCATAATATTGCATTTTAAGCAAGTTTTCTTGCATTTTGTTTCGTACGAAAAATCATCGAATTTATCAATATTTTGACGTTTATCATCCCCTTTTCCTTTATGTGATTTAATCAAAATATCATCGAATTAGACAATATTTTGCCGTTTTTCCACGTTTTTGGGAATTTTCAGTTTATTAGTATTAATTCATTAAATATACAATAAAAATGATGAAACACATAATTGATTACATAGTAACCTTAAATACTTCATTTTCAAACATCTATTTGTTTCTCGTTAAAATACCGAGTAAGATATTGACAAGGGGAGAAGTTCGGTTTTTATTGCATATATCGACTTTTCAGCCGGAATAGAGCGGTTTTACGTGTACATCTTCCATCGGTAATATAAACGGAAAATCAGGAACATTTTAGTTAATTCTAATGAAAACACATTGATTTTTATAATTTGTATTGGAAACAACATTGTCATATGTCTTTTCTTGGATCTAAATAATACGAAACCTCGCATTATGATTCGAAGTTAAAATCCTCAAATTTGGTATAATCGTGATTTTTTTCACGTTTTTCATGTAGTTTGATATTATGTAAATATATTAATTTTTGCCAATACTTCGATACTATTTCATGTAGTATCACGATATGTGATTTGGCCTTCAAATCTCAGAATTTCGCATAATATTGCATTTTAAGCAAGTTTTCTTGCATTTTGTTTCGTACGAAAATTTTTCGAATTTAGCAATATTTTGACGTTCATCATCCCCTTTTCCTTTATGTGATTTAATCAAAATATCATCGAATTAGGCAATATTTTGCTGTTTTTCTACGTTTTTGTGAATTTTCAGTTTATTAGTATTAATTCATTAAATATACAATAAAAATGATGAAACACATAATTGATTACATAGTAACACTTAAATACTTCATTTTCAAACATCTATTTGTTTCTCGTTAAAATACCGAGTAAGATATTGACAAGGGGAGAAGTTCGGTTTTTATTGCATATATCGACGTTTCAGCTGGATTAGAGCGGTTTTACGTGTACATCTTCCATCGGTAATATAAACGGAAAATCAGGAACATTTTAGTTAATTCTAATGAAAATACATTGATTTTTATAATTTGTATTGGAAACAACATTGTCATATGTCTTTTCATTGCTCTAAATAGTACGAAACCTCGCTTTATGATTCGAAGTTAAAATCCTCAAATTTGGTATAATAGTGACTTTTTCACGTTTTTCATGAAGATTGATATTACGTATATATATTCATTTTTACCAATATTTCGATACTACTTCATGTAGTGTCACGATATGTGATTTGGCCTTCAAATCTCAGAATTTCGCATAATATTGCATTTTAAACAAGTTTTCTTGCATTTTGTTTCGTACGAAAAATCATCGAATTTAGCAATATTTTGACGTTTATCATCCCCTTTTCCTTTATGTGATTTAATCAAAATATCATCGAATTAGACAATATTTTGCCGTTTTTCCACGTTTTTGGGAATTTTCAGTTTATTAGTATTAATTCATTAAATATACAATAAAAATGATGAAACACATAATTGATTACATAGTAACCTTAAATACTTCATTTTCAAACATCTATTTGTTTCTCGTTAAAATACCGAGTAAGATATTGACAAGGGGAGAAGTTCGGTTTTTATTGCATATATCGACTTTTCAGCCGGAATAGAGCGGTTTTACGTGTACATCTTCCATCGGTAATATAAACGGAAAATCAGGAACATTTTAGTTAATTCTAATGAAAACACATTGATTTTTATAATTTGTATTGGAAACAACATTGTCATATGTCTTTTCTTGGATCTAAATAATACGAAACCTCGCATTATGATTCGAAGTTAAAATCCTCAAATTTGGTATAATCGTGATTTTTTTCACGTTTTTCATGTAGTTTGATATTATGTAAATATATTAATTTTTGCCAATACTTCGATACTATTTCATGTAGTATCACGATATGTGATTTGGCCTTCAAATCTCAGAATTTCGCATAATATTGCATTTTAAGCAAGTTTTCTTGCATTTTGTTTCGTACGAAAAATTTTCGAATTTAGCAATAATTTGACGTTCATCATCCCCTTTTCCTTTATGTGATTTAATCCAAATATCATCGAATTAGGCAATATTTTGCCGTTTTTCTACGTTTTTGTGAATTTTCAGTTTATTAGTATTAATTCATTAAATATACAATAAAAATGATGCAAACACATAATTGATTAGATAGTTACCTTAAATACTTCATTTTCAATCATCTATTTGTTTCTCGTTAAAATACTGAGTAAGATATTGACAAGGGGAGAAGTTCGGTTTTTATTGCATATATCGACTTTTCAGCCGGAATAGAGCGGTTTTACGTGTACATCTTCCATCGGTAATATAAACGGAAAATCAGGAACATTTTAGTTAATTCTAATGAAAACACATTGATTTTTATAATTTGTATTGGAAACAACATTGTCATATGTCTTTTCATGGATCTAAATAGTACGAAACCTCGCTTTATGATTCGAAGTTAAAATCCTCAAATTTGGTATAATAGTGATTTTTTCACGTTTTTCATGAAGTTTGATATTACGTATATATATTCATTTTTACCAATATTTCGATACTAATTCATGTAGTGTCATGATATGTTTTTTGGCCTTCAAATCTCAGAATTTCGCATAATATTGCATTTTAAGCAAGTTTTCTTGCATTTTGTTTCGTACGAAAAATCATCGAATTTAGCAATATTTTGACGTTTATCATCCCCTTTTCCTTTATGTGATTTAATCAAAATATCATCGAATTAGGCAATATTTTGCTGTTTTTCTACGTTTTTGTGAATTTTCAGTTTATTAGTATTAATTCATTAAATATACAATAAAAATGATGAAACACATAATTGATTACATAGTAACACTTAAATACTTCATTTTCAAACATCTATTTGTTTCTCGTTAAAATACCGAGTAAGATATTGACAAGGGGAGAAGTTCGGTTTTTATTGCATATATCGACGTTTCAGCTGGATTAGAGCGGTTTTACGTGTACATCTTCCATCGGTAATATAAACGGAAAATCAGGAACATTTTAGTTAATTCTAATGAAAATACATTGATTTTTATAATTTGTATTGGAAACAACATTGTCATATGTCTTTTCATTGCTCTAAATAGTACGAAACCTCGCTTTATGATTCGAAGTTAAAATCCTCAAATTTGGTATAATAGTGACTTTTTCACGTTTTTCATGAAGATTGATATTACGTATATATATTCATTTTTACCAATATTTCGATACTACTTCATGTAGTGTCACGATATGTGATTTGGCCTTCAAATCTCAGAATTTCGCATAATATTGCATTAGACAACAAGTTTTCTTGCATTTTGTTTCGTACGAAAAATCATCGAATTTAGCAATATTTTGACGTTTATCATCCCCTTTTCCTTTATGTGATTTAATCAAAATATCATCGAATTAGGCAATATTTTGCTGTTTTTCTACGTTTTTGTGAATTTTCAGTTTATTAGTATTAATTCATTAAATATACAATAAAAATGATGAAACACATAATTGATTACATAATAACCTTAAATACTTCATTTTCAAACATCTATTTGTTTCTCGTTAAAATACCGAGTAAGATATTGACAAGAGGAGAAGTTCGGTTTTTATTGCATATATCGACTTTTCAGCCGGAATAGAGCGGTTTTACGTGTACATCTTCCATCGGTAATATAAACGGAAAATCAGGAACATTTTAGTTAATTCTAATGAAAACACATTGATTTTTATAATTTGTATTGGAAACAACATTGTCATATGTCTTTTCTTGGATCTAAATAATACGAAACCTCGCATTATGATTCGAAGTTAAAATCCTCAAATTTGGTATAATCGTGATTTTTTTCACGTTTTTCATGTAGTTTGATATTATGTAAATATATTAATTTTTGCCAATACTTCGATACTATTTCATGTAGTATCACGATATGTGATTTGGCCTTCATATCTCAGAATTTCGCATAATATTGCATTTTAAGCAAGTTTTCTTGCATTTTGTTTCGTACGAAAAATTTTCGAATTTAGCAATAATTTGACGTTCATCATCCCCTTTTCCTTTATGTGATTTAATCAAAATATCATCGAATTAGGCAATATTTTGCCGTTTTTCTACGTTTTTGTGAATTTTCAGTTTATTAGTATTAATTCATTAAATATACAATAAAAATGATGCAAACACATAATTGATTAGATAGTTACCTTAAATACTTCATTTTCAATCATCTATTTGTTTCTCGTTAAAATACTGAGTAAGATAGTTGACAAGGGGAGAAGTTCGGTTTTTATTGCATATATCGACTTTTCAGCCGCAATAGAGCGGTTTTACGTGTACATCTTCCATCGGTAATATAAACGGAAAATCAGGAACATTTTAGTTAATTCTAATGAAAACACATTGATTTTTATAATTTGTATTGGAAACAACATTGTCATATGTCTTTTCATGGATCTAAATAGAACGAAACCTCGCTTTATGATTCGAAGTTAAAAGCCTCAAATTTGGTATAATAGTGACTTTTTTCACGTTTTTCATGTAGTTTGATATTACGTATATATATTCATTTTTACCAATATTTCGATACTAATTCATGTAGTGTCACGATATGTTTTTTGGCCTTCAAATCTCAGAATTTCGCATAATATTGCATTTTAAGCAAGTTTTCTTGCATTTTGTTTCGTACGAAAAATCATCGAATTTATCAATATTTTGACGTTTATCATCCCCTTTTCCTTTATGTGATTTAATCAAAATATCATCGAATTAGACAATATTTTGCCGTTTTTCTACGTTTTTGGGAATTTTCAGTTTATTAGTATTAATTCATTAAATATACAATAAAAATGATGAAACACATAATTGATTACATAGTAACCTTAAATACTTCATTTTCAAACATCTATTTGTTTCTCGTTAAAATACCGAGTAAGATATTGACAAGGGGAGAAGTTCGGTTTTTATTGCATATATCGACTTTTCAGCCGGAATAGAGCGGTTTTACGTGTACATCTTCCATCGGTAATATAAACGGAAAATCAGGAACATTTTAGTTAATTCTAATGAAAACACATTGATTTTTATAATTTGTATTGGAAACAACATTGTCATATGTCTTTTCTTGGATCTAAATAATACGAAACCTCGCATTATGATTCGAAGTTAAAATCCTCAAATTTGGTATAATCGTGATTTTTTTCACGTTTTTCATGTAGTTTGATATTATGTAAATATATTAATTTTTGCCAATACTTCGATACTATTTCATGTAGTATCACGATATGTGATTTGGCCTTCAAATCTCAGAATTTCGCATAATATTGCATTTTAAGCAAGTTTTCTTGCATTTTGTTTCGTACGAAAATTTTCGAATTTAGCAATATTTTGACGTTCATCATCCCCTTTTCCTTTATGTGATTTAATCAAAATATCATCGAATTAGGCAATATTTTGCCTGTTTTTCTACGTTTTTGTGAATTTTCAGTTTATTAGTATTAATTCATTAAATATACAATAAAAATGATGCAAACACATAATTGATTAGATAGTTACACTTAAATACTTCATTTTCAAACATCTATTTGTTTCTCGTTAAAATACCGAGTAAGATATTGACAAGGGGAGAAGTTCGGTTTTTATTGCATATATCGACGTTTCAGCCGGAATAGAGCGGTTTTACGTGTACATCTTCCATCGGTAATATAAACGGAAAATCAGGAACATTTTAGTTAATTCTAATGAAAACACATTGATTTTTATAATTTGTATTGGAAACAACATTGTCATATGTCTTTTCATTGATCTAAATAGTACGAAACCTCGCTTTATGATTCGAAGTTAAAATCCTCAAATTTGGTATAATAGTGACTTTTTTCACGTTTTTCATGAAGATTGATATTACGTATATATATTCATTTTTACCAATATTTCGATACTACTTCATGTAGTGTCACGATATGTGATTTGGCCTTCAAATCTCAGAATTTCGCATAATATTGCATTTTAAGCAAGTTTTCTTGCATTTTGTTTCGTACGAAAAATCATCGAATTTAGCAATATTTTGACGTTTATCATCCCCTTTTCCTTTATGTGATTTAATCAAAATATCATCGAATTAGGCAATATTTTGCCGTTTTTCCTACGTTTTTGTGAATTTTCAGTTTATTAGTATTAATTCATTAAATATACAATAAAAATGATGCAAACACATAATTGATTAGATAGTTACCTTAAATACTTCATTTTCAAATCATCTATTTGTTTCTCGTTAAAATACCTGAGTAAGATATTGACAAGGGGAGAAGTTCGGTTTTTATTGCATATATCGACTTTTCAGCCGGAATAGAGCGGTTTTACGTGTACATCTTCCATCGGTAATATAAACGGAAAATCAGGAACATTTTAGTTAATTCTAATGAAAACACATTGATTTTTATAATTTGTATTGGAAACAACATTGTCATATGTCTTTTCATGGATCTAAATAGTACGAAACCTCGCATTATGATTCGAAGTTAAAATCCTCAAATTTGGTATAATAGTGATTTTTTTCACGTTTTTCATGTAAGTTTGATATTACGTATATATATTCATTTTTACCAATATTTCGATACTAATTCATGTAGTGTCACGATATGTTATTTGGCCTTCAAATCTCAGAATTTCGCATAATATTGCATTTTAAGCAAGTTTTCTTGCAGTTTTGTTTCGTACGAAAAATTCATCGAATTTAGCAATATTTTGACGTTTATCATCCCCTTTTCCTTTATGTGATTTAATCAAAATATCATCGAATTAGGCAATATTTTGCCGTTTTTCTACGTTTTTGTGAATTTTCAGTTTATTAGTATTAATTCATTAAATATACAATAAAAATGATGCAAACACATAATTGATTAGATAGTTACCTTAAATACTTCATTTTCAATCATCTATTTGTTTCTCGTTAAAATACTGAGTAAGATATTGACAAGGGGAGAAGTTCGGTTTTTATTGCATATATCGACTTTTCAGCCGGAATAGAGCGGTTTTACGTGTACATCTTCCATCGGTAATATAAACGGAAAATCAGGAACATTTTAGTTAATTCTAATGAAAACACATTGATTTTTATAATTTGTATTGGAAACAACATTGTCATATGTCTTTTCATGGATCTAAATAGTACGAAACCTCGCTTTATGATTCGAAGTTAAAATCCTCAAATTTGGTATAATAGTGATTTTTTCACGTTTTTCATGAAGTTTGATATTACGTATATATATTCATTTTTACCAATATTTCGATACTAATTCATGTAGTGTCACGATATGTTTTTTGGCCTTCAAATCTCAGAATTTCGCATAATATTGCATTTTAAGCAAGTTTTCTTGCATTTTGTTTCGTACGAAAAATCATCGAATTTAGCAATATTTTGACGTTTATCATCCCCTTTTCCTTTATGTGATTTAATCAAAATATCATCGAATTAGGCAATATTTTGCTGTTTTTCTACGTTTTTGTGAATTTTCAGTTTATTAGTATTAATTCATTAAATATACAATAAAAATGATGAAACACATAATTGATTACATAGTAACCTTAAATACTTCATTTTCAAACATCTATTTGTTTCTCGTTAAAATACCGAGTAAGATATTGACAAGGGGAGAAGTTCGGTTTTTATTGCATATATCGACGTTTCAGCTGGATTAGAGCGGTTTTACGTGTACATCTTCCATCGGTAATATAAACGGAAAATCAGGAACATTTTAGTTAATTCTAATGAAAATACATTGATTTTTATAATTTGTATTGGAAACAACATTGTCATATGTCTTTTCATTGCTCTAAATAGTACGAAACCTCGCTTTATGATTCGAAGTTAAAATCCTCAAATTTGGTATAATAGTGACTTTTTCACGTTTTTCATGAAGATTGATATTACGTATATATATTCATTTTTACCAATATTTCGATACTACTTCATGTAGTGTCACGATATGTGATTTGGCCTTCAAATCTCAGAATTTCGCATAATATTGCATTTAGACAACAAGTTTTCTTGCATTTTGTTTCGTACGAAAAATCATCGAATTTAGCAATATTTTGACGTTTATCATCCCCTTTTCCTTTATGTGATTTAATCAAAATATCATCGAATTAGGCAATATTTTGCTGTTTTTCTACGTTTTTGTGAATTTTCAGTTTATTAGTATTAATTCATTAAATATACAATAAAAATGATGAAACACATAATTGATTACATAGTAACCTTAAATACTTCATTTTCAAACATCTATTTGTTTCTCGTTAAAATACCGAGTAAGATATTGACAAGAGGGAGAAGTTCGGTTTTTATTGCATATATCGACTTTTCAGCCGGAATAGAGCGGTTTTACGTGTACATCTTCCATCGGTAATATAAACGGAAAATCAGGAACATTTTAGTTAATTCTAATGAAAACACATTGATTTTTATAATTTGTATTGGAAACAACATTGTCATATGTCTTTTCTTGGATCTAAATAATACGAAACCTCGCATTATGATTCGAAGTTAAAATCCTCAAATTTGGTATAATCGTGATTTTTTTCACGTTTTTCATGTAGTTTGATATTATGTAAATATATTAATTTTTGCCAATACTTCGATACTATTTCATGTAGTATCACGATATGTGATTTGGCCTTCAAATCTCAGAATTTCGCATAATATTGCATTTTAAGCAAGTTTTCTTGCATTTTGTTTCGTACGAAAAATTTTCGAATTTAGCAATATTTTGACGTTCATCATCCCCTTTTCCTTTATGTGATTTAATCAAAATATCATCGAATTAGGCAATATTTTGCCGTTTTTCTACGTTTTTTGTGAATTTTCAGTTTATTAGTATTAATTCATTAAATATACAATAAAAATGATGCAAACACATAATTGATTAGATAGTTACCTTAAATACTTCATTTTCAATCATCTATTTGTTTCTCGTTAAAATACTGAGTAAGATATTGACAAGGGGAGAAGTTCGGTTTTTATTGCATATATCGACTTTTCAGCCGGAATAGAGCGGTTTTACGTGTACATCTTCCATCGGTAATATAAACGGAAAATCAGGAACATTTTAGTTAATTCTAATGAAAACACATTGATTTTTATAATTTGTATTGGAAACAACATTGTCATATGTCTTTTCATGGATCTAAATAGTACGAAACCTCGCTTTATGATTCGAAGTTAAAATCCTCAAATTTGGTATAATAGTGATTTTTTTCACGTTTTTCATGAAGTTTGATATTACGTATATATATTCATTTTTACCAATATTTCGATACTAATTCATGTAGTGTCACGATATGTTTTTTGGCCTTCAAATCTCAGAATTTCGCATAATATTGCATTTTAAGCAAGTTTTCTTGCAGTTTTGTTTCGTACGAAAAATCATCGAATTTAGCAATATTTTGACGTTTATCATCCCCTTTTCCTTTATGTGATTTAATCAAAATATCATCGAATTAGGCAATATTTTGCCGTTTTTCTACGTTTTTGTGAATTTTCAGTTTATTAGTATTAATTCATTAAATATACAATAAAAATGATGCAAACACATAATTGATTAGATAGTTACCTTAAATACTTCATTTTCAATCATCTATTTGTTTCTCGTTAAAATACTGAGTAAGATATTGACAAGGGGAGAAGTTCGGTTTTTATTGCATATATCGACTTTTCAGCCGGAATAGAGCGGTTTTACGTGTACATCTTCCATCGGTAATATAAACGGAAAATCAGGAACATTTTAGTTAATTCTAATGAAAACACATTGATTTTTATAATTTGTATTGGAAACAACATTGTCATATGTCTTTTCATGGATCTAAATAGTACGAAACCTCGCTTTATGATTCGAAGTTAAAATCCTCAAATTTGGTATAATAGTGATTTTTTTCACGTTTTTCATGAAGTTTGATATTACGTATATATATTCATTTTTACCAATATTTCGATACTAATTCATGTAGTGTCACGATATGTGATTTGGCCTTCAAATCTCCGAATTTCGCATAATATTGCATTTTAAACAAGTTTTCTTGCATTTTGTTTCGTACGAAAAATCATCGAATTTAGCAATATTTTGACGTTTATCATCCCCTTTTCCTTTATGTGATTTAATCAAAATATCATCGAATTAGGACAATATTTTGCCGTTTTTCTACGTTTTTGTGAATTTTCAGTTTATTAGTATTAATTCATTAAATATACAATAAAAATGATGCAAACACATAATTGATTAGATAGTAACCTTAAATACTTCATTTTCAAACATCTATTTGTTTCTCGTTAAAATACCGAGTAAGATATTGACAAGGGGAAAAGTTCGGTTTTTATTGCATATATCGACTTTTCAGCCGGAATAGAGCGGTTTTACGTGTACATCTTCCATCGGTAATATAATCGGAAAATCAGGAACATTTTAGTTAATTCTAATGAAAACACATTGATTTTTATAATTTGTATTGGAAACAACATTGTCATATGTCTTTTCTTGGATCTAAATAATACGAAACCTCGCATTATGATTCGAAGTTAAAATCCTCAAATTTGGTATAATCGTGATTTTTTTCACGTTTTTCATGTAGTTTGATATTATGTAAATATATTAATTTTTGCCAATACTTCGATACTATTTCATGTAGTATCACGATATGTGATTTGGCCTTCAAATCTCAGAATTTCGCATAATATTGCATTTTAAGCAAGTTTTCTTGCATTTTGTTTCGTACGAAAAATTTTCGAATTTAGCAATATTTTGACGTTCATCATCCCCTTTTCCTTTATGTGATTTAATCAAAATATCATCGAATTAGGCAATATTTTGCCGTTTTTCTACGTTTTTGTGAATTTTCAGTTTATTAGTATTAATTCATTAAATATACAATAAAAATGATGCAAACACATAATTGATTAGATAGTTACCTTAAATACTTCATTTTCAAACATCTATTTGTTTCTCGTTAAAATACCGAGTAAGATATTGACAAGGGGAAAAGTTCGGTTTTTATTGCATATATCGACTTTTCAGCCGGAATAGAGCGGTTTTACGTGTACATCTTCCATCGGTAATATAATCGGAAAATCAGGAACATTTTAGTTAATTCTAATGAAAACACATTGATTTTTATAATTTGTATTGGAAACAACATTGTCATATGTCTTTTCTTGGATCTAAATAATACGAAACCTCGCATTATGATTCGAAGTTAAAATCCTCAAATTTGGTATAATCGTGATTTTTTTCACGTTTTTCATGTAGTTTGATATTATGTAAATATATTATTTTTTGCCAATACTTCGATACTATTTCATGTAGTATCACGATATGTGATTTGGCCTTCAAATCTCAGAATTTCGCATAATATTGCATTTTAAGCAAGTTTTCTTGCATTTTGTTTCGTACGAAAAATCATCGAATTTAGCAATATTTTGACGTTTATCATCCCCTTTTCCTTTATGTGATTTAATCAAAATATCATCGAATTAGGCAATATTTTGCCTGTTTTTCTACGTTTTTGTGAATTTTCAGTTTATTAGTATTAATTCATTAAATATACAATAAAAATGATGCAAACACATAATTGATTAGATAGTTACCTTAAATACTTCATTTTCAATCATCTATTTGTTTCTCGTTAAAATACTGAGTAAGATATTGACAAGGGGAGAAGTTCGGTTTTTATTGCATATATCGACTTTTCAGCCGGAATAGAGCGGTTTTACGTGTACATCTTCCATCGGTAATATAAACGGAAAATCAGGAACATTTTAGTTAATTCTAATGAAAACACATTGATTTTTATAATTTGTATTGGAAACAACATTGTCATATGTCTTTTCATGGATCTAAATAGTACGAAACCTCGCTTTATGATTCGAAGTTAAAATCCTCAAATTTGGTATAATAGTGATTTTTTTCACGTTTTTCATGAAGTTTGATATTACGTATATATATTCATTTTTACCAATATTTCGATACTAATTCATGTAGTGTCACGATATGTTTTTTGGCCTTCAAATCTCAGAATTTCGCATAATATTGCATTTTAAGCAAGTTTTCTTGCATTTTGTTTCGTACGAAAAATCATCGAATTTAGCAATATTTTGACGTTTATCATCCCCTTTTCCTTTATGTGATTTAATCAAAATATCATCGAATTAGGCAATATTTTGCTGTTTTTCTACGTTTTTGTGAATTTTCAGTTTATTAGTATTAATTCATTAAATATACAATAAAAATGATGAAACACATAATTGATTACATAGTAACCTTAAATACTTCATTTTCAAACATCTATTTGTTTCTCGTTAAAATACCGAGTAAGATATTGACAAGGGGAGAAGTTCGGTTTTTATTGCATATATCGACGTTTCAGCCGGAATAGAGCGGTTTTACGTGTACATCTTCCATCGGTAATATAAACGGAAAATCAGGAACATTTTAGTTAATTCTAATGAAAACACATTGATTTTTATAATTTGTATTGGAAACAACATTGTCATATGTCTTTTCATGGATCTAAATAGTACGAAACCTCGCTTTATGATTCGAAGTTAAAATCCTCAAATTTGGTATAATAGTGACTTTTTTCACGTTTTTCATGAAGTTTGATATTACGTATATATATTCATTTTTACCAATATTTCGATACTAATTCATGTAGTGTCACGATATGTTATTTGGCCTTCAAATCTCAGAATTTCGCATAATATTGCATTTTAAGCAAGTTTTCTTGCATTTTGTTTCGTACGAAAAATCATCGAATTTAGCAATATTTTGACGTTTATCATCCCCTTTTCCTTTATGTGATTTAATCAAAATATCATCGAATTAGGCAATATTTTGCTGTTTTTCTACGTTTTTGTGAATTTTCAGTTTATTAGTATTAATTCATTAAATATACAATAAAAATGATGAAACACATAATTGATTACATAGTAACCTTAAATACTTCATTTTCAAACATCTATTTGTTTCTCGTTAAAATACCGAGTAAGATATTGACAAGGGGAGAAGTTCGGTTTTTATTGCATATATCGACGTTTCAGCTGGATTAGAGCGGTTTTACGTGTACATCTTCCATCGGTAATATAAACGGAAAATCAGGAACATTTTAGTTAATTCTAATGAAAATACATTGATTTTTATAATTTGTATTGGAAACAACATTGTCATATGTCTTTTCATTGCTCTAAATAGTACGAAACCTCGCTTTATGATTCGAAGTTAAAATCCTCAAATTTGGTATAATAGTGACTTTTTCACGTTTTTCATGAAGATTGATATTACGTATATATATTCATTTTTACCAATATTTCGATACTACTTCATGTAGTGTCACGATATGTGATTTGGCCTTCAAATCTCAGAATTTCGCATAATATTGCATTTTAAACAAGTTTTCTTGCATTTTGTTTCGTACGAAAAATCATCGAATTTAGCAATATTTTGACGTTTACCATCCACTTTTCCTTTATGTGATTTAATCAAAATATAACCGAATTAGGCAATATTTTGCCGTTTTTCCACGTTTTTGTGAATTTTAAGTTTATTAGTATTAATTCATTAAATATACAATAAAAATGATGCAAAAACATAATTGATTAGATAGTAACCTTGAATACTTCATTTTCAATCATCTATTTGTTTCTCGTTAAAATACTGAGTAAGATATTGAAAAGGGGAGAAGTTCGGTTTTTATTGCATATATCGACTTTTCAGCCGCAATTGAGCGGTTTTACGTGTACATCTTCCATCGGTAATATAAACGGAAAATCAGGAACATTTTAGTTAACACTTTCGCGCTCTTGGCGCTCAAAAAAAATCAATACCCCAGAAGCTTTCGGCACTTCGCGCGCCTACGCGGTAAGACCGAAAAAGTGTACACTCTTTTGACTGTCCTGACAAAAATTGAAGGCGCACGTATTTAAATTTGGTATCACTGTGTTTGCAATGAAATTGCCTATAAGAGCATACCTATAAAATGCCGCCCAAGCATAAGGAGTATCAACACCAAATAAAAAACTATGCAGATCACTCGCCGAGAGCGCCAAACAGCAACAAAATGTTTCCACTCTCTTAATGGTTGCAAAGCCTACAGTTGTCCTACATCGCTAATTTTGGTATCATTGGAATCGCAATAAAATGCTCTACACGAACATATGCATATGAATGTTTAATATAGGTAATTGCCCACTTGCAAGAGTGTGTGAAGTGGAGAGTAGTTAGCCGCGAGCGCACTGGCGAAAACACAGGGGGGAAATCATGCTTGGAAAGTTTATACATTTATACGTTTCCTGACCCTACTTTTCTATGTACGTATTTCTTTTTTATACCAATGTGTTCGCAATAAAATTTTCTATAAGATGAAATGTATAACATTTGTACAAAGCATGTGTAAGAGAAGCGCCAAATATAGAACCACGTCGCTCAGTATGCGTTCGCGGCAGAAACGAACGCATTGTTTTCGTTCTTGATGTTTGTCATGTTTATACTTGTTGAAACATTTTATAATTTGTATGACAGTGATCGCAGTAAAATTCCCTACACAGACATATACATAACACATACAAATATTTCCCACGTGTCGGATATATCAACGGCTAAAGGGAACCCACTACCATACAGCCGCCACACCCAGAGCCACACCCTCCACACCCCCAAACATACTTTGTGTTTTTTTTTTTTTTTACTCATAGAAGTTTATGTGATATAATATTCATTCTGGTACCAAACAATTCGCAAATAAATTCTCTACAAAACGTATATAATATAACTTCTTATAGATGATAAAAAATTCCAAATAGGTGTACTTACCCTGTCTATGTTGATTGAAGATCAACAGTTGAGCATTTTTTCTTCACTCCACCATCTTCAGGCTTCTGATCCTGAAGTTGCTCATCTGATGTTTCTTAGGTGGAGTGAAGCTGTTGCCGGTGGTTATTTTTTCTCCACCCAAAATATCTTTCTTCGGTGGTACCTTGTGTAGCAAGGCGCAGCGCACAGTGCCACGTCACAAGTTTTACATCCATATATCACGTCCCTCCTTTTGCCAGACTTGAAACAAACACGGCATCTTCTTTTTTTTAGCCAAGTGCTCGAGTTCATGCGTCAACTTGTAGTTGAGACGTTGTTCTGAATCTATAATTCTTGTATTTCTTGGATGCACTGGAGGAATATTGCCTTCTACAGGAACCACCAAACTTGTAGTAGAATCTTCTATGAAATCAGAAACATCAAGTGGTTCTATGTCCTCAATGTCCATTTCAGAATTTGTGGTTGATGAGTGGGCTTGAGGTGTTGAGGTGAACAGAGGACGCCTCGCACCAGATGGCCCGGGTGTTGAAACTGCCGCGTCAGCAGGAGGAGCTGCGCTGGCATCTATGTCGGGAACATGTGGTATGCTTGTTGTTATTGGCCATTCCTCGCTGTTCCACGCCAATAAGGCTGAGTCACAAGGCTAAGGCCAATCTGAGAGTATCCCCATCCATTTCGGTTAAAAAATGGAATTTATAGAAATATTTTTTCGATGGACGAGAAAAGTAGTCTGTTATGCGGAATCGTAAGAAAAAACAGTGACGAGTTATCTCTAATCTAAAGCGCGAAAGTGTTAATTCTAATGAAAACACATTGATTTTTATAATTTGTATTGGAAACAACATTGTCATATGTCTTTTCATGGATCTAAATAGTACGAAACCTCGCTTTATGATTCGAAGTTAAAATCCTCAAATTTGGTATAATAGTGATTTTTTTCACGTTTTTCATGAAGTTTGATATTACGTATCTATATTCATTTTTACCAATATTTCGATACTAATTCATGTAGTGTCACGATATGTGATTTGGCCTTCAAATCTCAGAATTTCGCATAATATTGCATTTTAAGCAAGTTTTATTGCATTTTGTTTTGTACGAAAAATCATCGAATTTAGCAATATTTTGACGTTTATCATCCCCTTTTCCTTTATGTGATTTAATCAAAATATCATCGAATTAGGCAATATTTTGCTGTTTTTCTACGTTTTTGTGAATTTTCAGTTTATTAGTATTAATTCATTAATATACAATAAAAATGATGCAAACACATAATTGATTAGAGAGTAACCTTGAATACTTCATTTTCAATCATCTATTTGTTTCTCGTTAAAATACTGAGTAAGATATTGAAAAGGGGAGAAGTTCGGTTTTTATTGCATATATCGACTTTTCAGCCGGAATAGAGCGGTTTTACGTGTACATCTTCCATCGGTAATATAAACGGAAAATCAGGAACATTTTAGTTAATTCTAATGAAAACACATTGATTTTTATCATTTGTATTGGAAACAACATTGTCATATGTCTTTTCATGGATCTAAATAGAACGAAACCTCGCTTTATGATTCGAAGTTAAAATCCTCAAATTTGGTATAATAGTGACTTTTTTCACGTTTTTCATGCAGTTTGATATTACGTATATATATTCATTTTTACCAATATTTCGATACTAATTCATGTAGTGTCACGATATGTTTTTTGGCCTTCAAATCTCAGAATTTCGCATAATAATGCATTTTAAGCAAGTTTTCTTGCATTTTGTTTCGTACGAAAAATCATCGAATTTAGCAATATTTTGACGTTTATCATCCCCTTTTCCTTTAAGTGATTTAATCAAAATATCATCGAATTAGACAATATTTTGCCGTTTTTCCACGTTTTTGTGAATTTTCAGTTTATTAGTATTAATTCATTAAATATACAATAAAAATGATGAAACACATAATTGATTAGATAGTAACCTTAAATACTTCATTTTCAAACATCTATTTGTTTCTCGTTAAAATACTGAGTAAGATAGTGACAAGGGGAGAAGTTCGGTTTTTATTGCATATATCGACTTTTCAGCAGGAATAGAGCGGTTTTACGTATACATCTTCCATCGGTAATATAAACGGAAAATCAGGAACATTTTAGTTAATTCTAATGAAAACACATTGATTTTTATCATTTGTATTGGAAACCACATTGTCATATGTCTTTTCTTGGATCTAAATAATACGAAACCTCGCATTATGATTCGAAGTTAAAATCCTCAAATTTGGTATAATCGTGATTTTTTTCACGTTTTTCATGTTGTTTGATATTACGTAAATATATTAATTTTTACCAATACTTCGATACTATTTCATGTAGTATCACGATATGTGATTTGGCCTTCAAATCTCAGAATTTCGCATAATATTGCATTTTAAGCAAGTTTTCTTGCATTTTGTTTCGTAAGAAAAATCATCGAATTTAGCAATATTTTGACGTTTATCATCCCCTTTTCCTTTATGTGATTTAATCAAAATATCATCGAATTAGACAATATTTTGCCGTTTTTCCACGTTTTTGTGAATTTTCAGTTTATTAGTATTAATTCATTAAATATACAATAAAAATGATGCAAACACATAATTGATTAGATAGTAACCTTAAATACTTCATTTTCAAACATCTATTTGTTTCTCGTTAAAATACTGAGTAAGATATTGACAAGGGGAGAAGTTCGGTTTTTATTGCTTATATCGACTTTTCAGCCGGAATAGAGCGGTTTTACGTGTACATCTTCCATCGGTAATATAAACGGAAAATCAGGAACATTTTAGTTAATTCTAATGAAAACACATTGATTTTTATCATTTGTATTGGAAACAACATTGTCATATGTCTTTTCATGGATCTAAATAGTACGAAACCTCGCTTTATGATTCGAAGTTAAAATCCTCAAATTTGGTATAAAAGTGACTTTTTTCACGTTTTTCATGTAGTTTGATATTACGTAAATATATTCATTTTTACCAATATTTCGATACTATTTCATGTAGTATCACGATATGTGATTTGGCCTTCAAATCTCAGAATTTCGCATAATATTGCATTTTAAGCAAGTTTTCTTGCATTTTGTTTTGTACGAAAAATCATCGAATTTAGCAATATTTTGACGTTCATCATCCTCTTTTCCTTTATTTGATTTAATCAAAATATCATCGAATTAGGCAATATTTTGCCGTTTTTCTACGTTTTTGTGAATTTTCAGTTTATTAGTATTAATTCATTAAATATACAATAAAAATGATGCAAACACATAATTGATTAGATAGTAACCTTGAATACTTCATTTTCAATCATCTATTTGTTTCTCGTTAAAATACTGAGTAAGATATTGAAAAGGGGAGAAGTTTGGTTTTTATTGCATATATCGACTTTTCAGCCGGAATAGAGCGGTTTTACGTGTACATCTTCCATCGGTAATATAAACGGAAAATCAGGAACATTTTAGTTAATTCTAATGAAAACACATTGATTTTTATCATTTGTATTGGAAATAACATTGTCATATGTCTTTTCATGGATCTAAATAGTACGAAACCTCGCTTTATGATTCGAAGTTAAAATCCTCAAATTTGGTATAAAAGTGACTTTTTTCACGTTTTTCATGTAGTTTGATATTACGTAAATATATTCATTTTTACGAATATTTCGATACTATTTCATGTAGTATCACGATATGTGATTTGGCCTTCAAATCTCAGAATTTCGCATAATATTGCATTTTAAGCAAGTTTTCTTGCATTTTGTTTTGTACGAAAAATCATCGAATTTAGCAATATTTTGACGTTCATCATCCCCTTTTCCTTTATTTGATTTAATCAAAATATCATCGAATTAGGCAATATTTTGCCGTTTTTCTACGTTTTTGTGAATTTTCAGTTTATTAGTATTAATTCATTAAATATACAATAAAAATGATGCAAACACATAATTGATTAGATAGTAACCTTGAATACTTCATTTTCAATCATCTATTTGTTTCTCGTTAAAATACTGAGTAAGATATTGAAAAGGGGAGAAGTTTGGTTTTTATTGCATATATCGACTTTTCAGCCGGAATAGAGCGGTTTTACGTGTACATCTTCCATCGGTAATATAAACGGAAAATCAGGAACATTTTAGTTAATTCTAATGAAAACACATTGATTTTTATAATTTGTATTGGAAATAACATTGTCATATGTCTTTTCATGGATCTAAATAGTACGAAACCTCGCTTTATGATTCGAAGTTAAAATCCTCAAATTTGGTATAAAAGTGACTTTTTTCACGTTTTTCATGTAGTTTGATATTACGTAAATATATTCATTTTTACGAATATTTCGATACTATTTCATGTAGTATCACGATATGTGATTTGGCCTTCAAATCTCAGAATTTCGCATAATATTGCATTTTAAGCAAGTTTTCTTGCATTTTGTTTTGTACGAAAAATCATCGAATTTAGCAATATTTTGACGTTCATCATCCCCTTTTCCTTTATTTGATTTAATCAAAATATCATCGAATTAGGCAATATTTTGCCGTTTTTCTACGTTTTTGTGAATTTTCAGTTTATTAGTATTAATTCATTAAATATACAATAAAAATGATGCAAACACATAATTGATTAGATAGTAACCTTGAATACTTCATTTTCAATCATCTATTTGTTTCTCGTTAAAATACTGAGTAAGATATTGAAAAGGGGAGAAGTTTGGTTTTTATTGCATATATCGACTTTTCAGCCGGAATAGAGCGGTTTTACGTGTACATCTTCCATCGGTAATATAAACGGAAAATCAGGAACATTTTAGTTAATTCTAATGAAAACACATTGATTTTTATAATTTGTATTGGAAACAACATTGTCATATGTCTTTTCATGGATCTAAATAGAACGAAACCTCGCTTTATGATTCGAAGTTAAAATCCTCAAATTTGGTATAATAGTGACTTTTTTCACGTTTTTCATGTAGTTTGATATTACGTATATATATACATTTTTACCAATATTTCAATACTAATTCATGTAGTGTCACGATATGTTTTTTGGCCTTCAAATCTCAGAATTTCGCATAATATTGCATTTTAAGCAAGTTTTCTTGCATTTTGTTTCGTACGAAAAATCATCGAATTTAGCAATACTTTGACGTTTATCATCCCCTTTTCCTTTATGTGATTTAATCAAAATATCATCGAATTAGACAATATTTTGCCGTTTTTCCACGTTTTTGTGAATTTTCAGTTTATTAGTATTAATTCATTAAATATACAATAAAAATGATGAAACACATAATTGATTAGATAGTAACCTTAAATACTTCATTTTCAAACATCTATTTGTTTCTCGTTAAAATACTGAGTAAGATATTGACAAGGGGAGAAGTTCGGTTTTTATTGCATATATCGACTTTTCAGCCGGAATAGAGCGGTTTTACGTGTACATCTTCCATCGGTAATATAAACGGAAAATCAGGAACATTTTAGTTAATTCTAATGAAAACACATTGATTTTTATCATTTGTATTGGAAACCACATTGTCATATGTCTTTTCTTGGATCTAAATAATACGAAACCTCGCATTATGATTCGAAGTTAAAATCCTCAAATTTGGTATAATCGTGATTTTTTTCACGTTTTTCATGTTGTTTGATATTACGTAAATATATTCATTTTTACCAATACTTCGATACTATTTCATGTAGTATCACGATATGTGATTTGGCCTTCAAATCTCAGAATTTCGCATAATATTGCATTTTAAGCAAGTTTTCTTGCATTTTGTTTTGTACGAAAAATCATCGAATTTAGCAATATTTTGACGTTCATCATCCCCTTTTCCTTTATGTGATTTAATCAAAATATCATCGAATTAGGCAATATTTTGCCGTTTTTCTACGTTTTTGTGAATTTTCAGTTTATTAGTATTAATTCATTAAATATACAATAAAAATGATGCAAACACATAATTGATTAGATAGTTACCTTAAATACTTCATTTTCAATCATCTATTTGTTTCTCGTTAAAATACTGAGTAAGATATTGAAAAGGGGAGAAGTTCTGTTTTTATTGCATATATCGACGTTTCAGCTGGATTAGAGCGGTTTTACGTGTACATCTTCCATTGGAAATATAAACGGAAAATCAGGAACATTTTAGTTAATTCTAATGAAAACACATTGATTTTTATAATTTGTATTGGAAACAACATTGTCATATGTCTTTTCATGGATCTAAATAGTACGAAACCTCGCTTTATGATTCGAAGTTAAAATCCTAAAATTTGGTATAAAAGTGACTTTTTTCACGTTTTTCATGTTGTTTGATATTACGTAAATATATTCATTTTTACCAATATTTCGATACTATTTCATGTAGTATCACGATATGTGATTTGGCCTTCAAATCTCAGAATTTCGCATAATATTGCATTTTAAGCAAGTTTTCTTGCATTTTGTTTTGTACGAAAAATCATCGAATTTAGCAATATTTTGACGTTCATCATCCCCTTTTCCTTTATGTGATTTAATCAAAATATCATCGAATTAGGCAATATTTTGCCGTTTTTCTACGTTTTTGGGAATTTTCAGTTTATTAGTATTAATTCATTAAATATACAATAAAAATGATGCAAACACATAATTGATTAGATAGTAACCTTGAATACTTCATTTTCAATCATCTATTTGTTTCTCGTTAAAATACTGAGTAAGATATTGAAAAGGGGAGAAGTTTGTTTTTTATTGCATATATCGACTTTTCAGCCGGAATAGAGCGGTTTTACATGTACATCTTCCATCGGTAATATAAACGGAAAATCAGGAACATTTTAGTTAATTCTAATGAAAACACATTGATTTTTATAATTTGTAATGGAAACAACATTGTTTGTCATATGTCTTTTCATGGATCTAAATAGAACGAAACCTCGCTTTATGATTCGAAGTTAAAATCCTCAAATTTGGTACAATAGTGACTTTTTTCACGTTTTTCATGTAGTTTGATATTACGTATATATATTCATTTTTACCAATATTTCAATACTAATTCATGTAGTGTCACGAATTCATGTAGTGTCACGATATGTTTTTTGGCCTTCAAATCTCAGAATTTCGCATAATATTGCATTTTAAGCAAGTTTTCTTGCATTTTGTTTCGTACGAAAAATCATCGAATTTAGCAATACTTTGACGTTTATCATCCCCTTTTCCTTTATGTGATTTAATCAAAATATCATCGAATTAGACAATATTTTGCCGTTTTTCCACGTTTTTCTGAATTTTCAGTTTATTAGTATTAATTCATTAAATATACAATAAAAATGATGAAACACATAATTGATTAGATAGTAACCTTAAATACTTCATTTTCAAACATCTATTTGTTTCTCGTTAAAATACTGAGTAAGATATTGACAAGGGGAGAAGTTCGGTTTTTATTGCATATATCGACTTTTCAGCCGGAATAGAGCGGTTTTACGTGTACATCTTCCATCGGTAATATAAACGGAAAATCAGGAACATTTTAGTTAATTCTAATGAAAACACATTGATTTTTATCATTTGTATTGGAAACCACATTGTCATATGTCTTTTCTTGGATCTAAATAATACGAAACCTCGCATTATGATTCGAAGTTAAAATCCTCAAATTTGGTATAATCGTGATTTTTTTCACGTTTTTCATGTAGTTTGATATTACGTAAATATATTCATTTTTACCAATACTTCGATACTATTTCATGTAGTATCACGATATGTGATTTGGCCTTCAAATCTCAGAATTTCGCATAATATTGCATTTTAAGCAAGTTTTCTTGCATTTTGTTTTGTACGAAAAATCATCGAATTTAGCAATATTTTGACGTTCATCATCCCCTTTTCCTTTATGTGATTTAATCAAAATATCATCGAATTAGGCAATATTTTGCCGTTTTTCAACGTTTTTGTGAATTTTCAGTTTATTAGTATTAATTCATTAAATATACAATACAAATGATGCAAACACATAATTGATTAGATAGTTACCTTAAATACTTCATTTTCAATCATCTATTTGTTTCTCGTTAAAATACTGAGTAAGATATTGAAAAAGGGAGAAGTTCGGTTTTTATTGCATATATCGACTTTTCAGCCGGAATAGAGCGGTTTTACGTGTACATCTTCCATCGGTAATATAAACGGAAAATCAGGAACATTTTAGTTAATTCTAATGAAAACACATTGATTTTTATCATTTGTATTGGAAACAACATTGTCATATGTCTTTTCTTGGATCTAAATAATACTAAACCTCGCATTATGATTCGAAGTTAAAATCCTCAAATTTGGTATAATAGTGACTTTTTTCTCGTTTTTCATGTAGTTATATATTACGTATATATATTTATTTTTACCAATATTTCGATACTATTTCATGTAGTATCACGATATGTGATTTGGCCTTCAAATCTCAGAATTTCGCATAATATTGCATTTTAAGCAAGTTTTCTTGCATTTTGTTTCGTAAGAAAAACATCGAATTTAGCAATATTTTGACGTTTATCATCCCCTTTTCCTTTATGTGATTTAATCAAAATATCATCGAATTAGACAATATTTTGCCGTTTTTCCACGTTTTTGTGAATTTTCAGTTTATTAGTATTAATTCATTAAATATACAATAAAAATGATGCAAACACATAATTGATTAGATAATAACCTTAAATACTTCATTTTCAATCATCTATTTGTTTCTTTTTAAAACACTGAGTAAGATATTGAAAAGGGGAGAAGTTCTGTTTTTATTGCATATATCGACGTTTCAGCTGGATTAGAGCGGTTTTACGTGTACATCTTCCATTGGAAATATAAACGGAAAATCAGGAACATTTTAGTTAATTCTAATGAAAACACATTGATTTTTATAATTTGTATTGGAAACAACATTGTCATATGTCTTTTCATGGATCTAAATAGTACGAAACCTCGCTTTATGATTCGAAGTTAAAATCCTCAAATTTGGTATAAAAGTGACTTTTTTCACGTTTTTCATGTAGTTCGATATTACGTAAATATATTCATTTTTACCAATATTTCGATACTATTTCATGTAGTATCACGATATGTGATTTGGCCTTCAAATCTCAGAATTTCGCATAATATTGCATTTTAAGCAAGTTTTCTTGCATTTTGTTTTGTACGAAAAATCATCGAATTTAGCAATATTTTGACGTTCATCATCCCCTTTTCCTTTATGTGATTTAATCAAAATATCATCGAATTAGGCAATATTTTGCCGTTTTTCTACGTTTTTGTGAATTTTCAGTTTATTAGTATTAATTCATTAAATATACAATAAAAATGATACAAACACATAATTGATTAGATAGTTACCTTAAATACTTCATTTTCAATCATCTATTTGTTTCTCGTTAAAATACTGAGTAAGATATTGACAAGGGGAGAAGTTCGGTTTTTATTGCTTATATCGACTTTTCAGCCGGAATAGAGCGGTTTTACGTGTACATCTTCCATCGGTAATATAAACGGAAAATCAGGAACATTTTAGTTAATTCTAATGAAAACACATTGATTTTTATCATTTGTATTGGAAACAACATTGTCATATGTCTTTTCATGGATCTAAATGGTACGAAACCTCGCTATATGATTCGAAGTTAAAATCCTCAAATTTGGTATAAAAGTGACTTTTTTCTCGTTTTTCATGTAGTTTGATATTACGTAAATATATTCATTTTTACCAATATTTCGATACTATTTCATGTAGTATCACGATATGTGATTTGGCCTTCAAATCTCAGAATTTCGCATAATATTGCATTTTAAGCAAGTTTTCTTGCATTTTGTTTTGTACGAAAAATCATCGAATTTAGCAATATTTTGACGTTCATCATCCCCTTTTCCTTTATTTGATTTAATCAAAATATCATCGAATTAGGCAATATTTTGCCGTTTTTCTACGTTTTTGTGAATTTTCAGTTTATTAGTATTAATTCATTAAATATACAATAAAAATGATGCAAACACATAATTGATTAGATAGTAACCTTGAATACTTCATTTTCAATCATCTATTTGTTTCTCGTTAAAATACTGAGTAAGATATTGACAAGGGGAGAAGTTCGGTTTTTATTGCATATATCGACTTTTCAGCCGGAATAGAGCGGTTTTACGTGTACATCTTCCATCGGTAATATAAACGGAAAATCAGGAACATTTTAGTTAATTCTAATGAAAACACATTGATTTTTATCATTTGTATTGGAAACCACATAGTCATATGTCTTTTCTTGGATCTAAATAATACGAAACCTCGCATTATGATTCGAAGTTAAAATCCTCAAATTTGGTATAATCGTGATTTTTTTCACGTTTTTCATGTAGTTTGATATTACGTAAATATATTCATTTTTACCAATACTTCGATACTATTTCATGTAGTATCACGATATGTGATTTGGCCTTCAAATCTCAGAATTTCGCATAATATTGCATTTTAAGCAAGTTTTCTTGCATTTTGTTTTGTACGAAAAATCATCGAATTTAGCAATATTTTGACGTTCATCATCCCCTTTTCCTTTATGTGATTTAATCAAAATATCATCGAATTAGGCAATATTTTGCCGTTTTTCTACGTTTTTGTGAATTTTCAGTTTATTAGTATTAATTCATTAAATATACAATAAAAATGATGCAAACACATAATTGATTAGATAGTTACCTTAAATACTTCATTTTCAATCATCTATTTGTTTCTCGTTAAAATACTGAGTAAGATATTGAAAAGGGGAGAAGTTCGGTTTTTATTGCATATATCGACTTTTCAGCCGGAATAGAGCGGTTTTACGTGTACATCTTCCATCGGTAATAGAAACGGAAAATCAGGAACATTTTAGTTAATTCTAATGAAAACACATTGATTTTTATCATTTGTATTGGAAACAACATTGTCATATGTCTTTTCTTGGATCTAAATAATACTAAACCTCGCATTATGATTCGAAGTTAAAATCCTCAAATTTGGAATAATAGTGACTTTTTCACGTTTTTCATGTAGTTTGACATTACCTATATATATTCATTTTTACCAATATTTCGATACTATTTCATGTAGTATCACGATATGTGATTTGGCCTTCAAATCTCAGAATTTCGCATAATATTGCATTTTAAGCAAGTTTTCTTGCATTTTGTTTCGTAAGAAAAATCATCGAATTTAGCAATATTTTGACGTTTATCATCCCCTTTTCCTTTATGTGATTTAATCAAAATATCATCGAATTAGACAATATTTTGCCGTTTTTCCACGTTTTTGTGAATTTTCAGTTTATTAGTATTAATTCATTAAATATACAATAAAAATGATGCAAACACATAATTGATTAGATAGTAACCTTAAATACTTCATTTTCAAACATCTATTTGTTTCTCGTTAAAATACTGAGTAAGATATTGACAAGGGGAGAAGTTCGGTTTTTATTGCTTATATCGACTTTTCAGCCGGAATAGAGCGGTTTTACGTGTACATCTTCCATCGGTAATATAAACGGAAAATCAGGAACATTTTAGTTAATTCTAATGAAAACACATTGATTTTTATCATTTGTATTGGAAACAACATTGTCATATGTCTTTTCATGGATCTAAATAGTACGAAACCTCACTTTATGATTCGAAGTTAAAATCCTCAAATTTGGTATAAAAGTGACTTTTTTCACGTTTTTCATGTAGTTTGATATTACGTAAATATATTCATTTTTACCAATATTTCGATACTATTTCATGTAGTATCACGATATGTGATTTGGCCTTCAAATCTCAGAATTTCGCATAATATTGCATTTTAAGCAAGTTTTCTTGCATTTTGTTTTGTACGAAAAATCATCGAATTTAGCAATATTTTGACGTTCATCATCCCCTTTTCCTTTATTTGATTTAATCAAAATATCATCGAATTAGGCAATATTTTGCCGTTTTTCTACGTTTTTGTGAATTTTCAGTTTATTAGTATTAATTCATTAAATATACAATAAAAATGATGCAAACACATAATTGATTAGATAGTAACCTTGAATACTTCATTTTCAATCATCTATTTGTTTCTCGTTAAAATACTGAGTAAGATATTGACAAGGGGAGAAGTTCGGTTTTTATTGCATATATCGACTTTTCAGCCGGAATAGAGCGGTTTTACGTGTACATCTTCCATCGGTAATATAAACGGAAAATCAGAAACATTTTAGTTAATTCTAATGAAAACACATTGATTTTTATCATTTGTATTGGAAACCACATTGTCATATGTCTTTTCTTGGATCTAAATAATACGAAACCTCGCATTATGATTCGAAGTTAAAATCCTCAAATTTGGTATAATCGTGATTTTTTTCACGTTTTTCATGTAGTTTGATATTACGTAAATATATTCATTTTTACCAATACTTCGATACTATTTCATGTAGTATCACGATATGTGATTTGGCCTTCAAATCTCAGAATTTCGCATAATATTGCATTTTAAGCAAGTTTTCTTGCATTTTGTTTTGTACGAAAAATCATCGAATTTAGCAATATTTTGACGTTCATCATCCCCTTTTCCTTTATGTGATTTAATCAAAATATCATCGAATTAGGCAATATTTTGCCGTTTTTCTACGTTTTTGTGAATTTTCAGTTTATTAGTATTAATTCATTAAATATACAATAAAAATGATGCAAACACATAATTGATTAGATAGTTACCTTAAATACTTCATTTTCAATCATCTATTTGTTTCTCGTTAAAATACTGAGTAAGATATTGAAAAGGGGAGAAGTTCGGTTTTTATCGCATATATCGACTTTTAAGCCGGAATAGAGCGGTTTTACGTGTACATCTTCCATCGGTAATATAAACGGAAAATCAGGAACATTTTAGTTAATTCAATTGAAAACACATTGATTTTTATCATTTGTATTGGAAACAACATTGTCATATGTCTTTTCTTGGATCTAAATAATACTAAACCTCGCATTATGATTCGAAGTTAAAATCCTCAAATTTGGAATAATAGTGATTTTTTTCACGTTTTTCATGTAGTTTGACATTACCTATATATATTCATTTTTACCAATATTTCGATACTATTTCATGTAGTATCACGATATGTGATTTGGCCTTCAAATCTCAGAATTTCGCATAATATTGCATTTTAAGCAAGTTTTCTTGCATTTTGTTTCGTAAGAAAAATCATCGAATTTAGCAATATTTTGACGTTTATCATCCCCTTTTCCTTTATGTGATTTAATCAAAATATCATCGAATTAGACAATAGTTTGCCGTTTTTCCACGTTTTTGTGAATTTTCAGTTTATTAGTATTAATTCATTAAATATACAATAAAAATGATGCAAACACATAATTGATTAGATAGTAACCTTAAATACTTCATTTTCAAACATCTATTTGTTTCTCGTTAAAATACTGAGTAAGATATTGACAAGGGGAGAAGTTTGGTTTTTATTGCATATATCGACTTTTCAGCCGGAATAGAGCGGTTTTACGTGTACATCTTCCATCGGTAATATAAACGGAAAATCAGGAACATTTTAGTTAATTCTAATGAAAACACATTGATTTTTATAATTTGTAATGGAAACAACATTGTCATATGTCTTTTCATGGATCTAAATAGAACGAAACCTCGCTTTATGATTCGAAGTTAAAATCCTCAAATTTGGTACAATAGTGACTTTTTTCACGTTTTTCATGTAGTTTGATATTACGTATATATATTCATTTTTACCAATATTTCAATACTAATTCATGTAGTGTCACGAATTCATGTAGTGTCACGATATGTTTTTTGGCCTTCAAATCTCAGAATTTCGCATAATATTGCATTTTAAGCAAGTTTTCTTGCATTTTGTTTCGTACGAAAAATCATCGAATTTAGCAATACTTTGACGTTTATCATCCCCTTTTCCTTTATGTGATTTAATCAAAATATCATCGAATTAGACAATATTTTGCCGTTTTTCCACGTTTTTGTGAATTTTCAGTTTATTAGTATTAATTCATTAAATATACAATAAAAATGATGAAACACATAATTGATTAGATAGTAACCTTAAATACTTCATTTTCAAACATCTATTTGTTTCTCGTTAAAATACTGAGTAAGATATTGACAAGGGGAGAAGTTCGGTTTTTATTGCATATATCGACTTTTCAGCCGGAATAGAGCGGTTTTACGTGTACATCTTCCATCGGTAATATAAACGAAAAATCAGGAACATTTTAGTTAATTCTAATGAAAACACATTGATTTTTATCATTTGTATTGGAAACCACATTGTCATATGTCTTTTCTTGGATCTAAATAATACGAAACCTCGCATTATGATTCGAAGTTAAAATCCTCAAATTTGGTATAATCGTGATTTTTTTCACGTTTTTCATGTAGTTTGATATTACGTAAATATATTCATTTTTACCAATACTTCGATACTATTTCATGTAGTATCACGATATGTGATTTGGCCTTCAAATCTCAGAATTTCGCATAATATTGCATTTTAAGCAAGTTTTCTTGCATTTTTTTTTGTACGAAAAATCATCGAATTTAGCAATATTTTGACGTTCATCATCCCCTTTTCCTTTATGTGATTTAATCAAAATATCATCGAATTAGGCAATATTTTGCCGTTTTTCTACGTTTTTGTGAATTTTCAGTTTATTAGTATTAATTCATTAAATATACAATAAAAATGATGCAAACACATAATTGATTAGATAGTTACCTTAAATACTTCATTTTCAATCATCTATTTGTTTCTCGTTAAAATACTGAGTAAGATATTGACAAGGGGAGAAGTTCGGTTTTTATTGCTTATATCGACTTTTCAGCCGGAATAGAGCGGTTTTACGTGTACATCTTCCATCGGTAATATAAACGGAAAATCAGGAACATTTTAGTTAATTCTAATGAAAACACATTGATTTTTATCATTTGTATTGGAAACAACATTGTCATATGTCTTTTCATGGATCTAAATAGTACGAAACCTCGCTTTATGATTCGAAGTTAAAATCCTCAAATTTGGTATAAAAGTGACTTTTTTCACGTTTTTCATGTAGTTTGATATTACGTAAATATATTCATTTTTACCAATATTTCGATACTATTTCATGTAGTATCACGATATGTGATTTGGCCTTCAAATCTCAGAATTTCGCATAATATTGCATTTTAAGCAAGTTTTCTTGCATTTTGTTTTGTACGAAAAATCATCGAATTTAGCAATATTTTGACGTTCATCATCCCCTTTTCCTTTATGTGATTTAATCAAAATATCATCGAATTAGGCAATATTTTGCCGTTTTTCTACGTTTTTGTGAATTTTCAGTTTATTAGTATTAATTCATTAAATATACAATAAAAATGATGCAATCACATAATTGATTAGATAGTTACCTTAAATACTTCATTTTCAATCATCTATTTGTTTCTCGTTAAAATACTGAGTAAGATATTGAAAAGGGGAGAAGTTCGGTTTTTATTGCATATATCGACTTTTCAGCCGGAATAGAGCGGTTTTACGTGTACATCTTCCATCGGTAATATAAACGGAAAATCAGGAACATTTTAGTTAATTCTAATGAAAACACATTGATTTTTATCATTTGTATTGGAAACAACATTGTCATATGTCTTTTCTTGGATCTAAATAATACTAAACCTCGCATTATGATTCGAAGTTAAAATCCTCAAATTTGGAATAATAGTGACTTTTTCACGTTTTTCATGTAGTTTGACATTACCTATATATATTCATTTTTACCAATATTTCGATACTATTTCATGTAGTATCACGATATGTGATTTGGCCTTCAAATCTCAGAATTTCGCATAATATTGCATTTTAAGCAAGTTTTCTTGCATTTTGTTTCGTAAGAAAAATCATCGAATTTAGCAATATTTTGACGTTTATCATCCCCTTTTCCTTTATGTGATTTAATCAAAATATCATCGAATTAGACAATATTTTGCCGTTTTTCCACGTTTTTGTGAATTTTCAGTTTATTAGTATTAATTCATTAAATATACAATAAAAATGATGCAAACACATAATTGATTAGATAGTAACCTTAAATACTTCATTTTCAAACATCTATTCGTTTCTCGTTAAAATACTGAGTAAGATATTGACAAGGGGAGAAGTTCGGTTTTTATTGCTTATATCGACTTTTCAGCCGGAATAGAGCGGTTTTACGTGTACATCTTCCATCGGTAATATAAACGGAAAATCAGGAACATTTTAGTTAATTCTAATGAAAACACATTGATTTTTATCATTTGTATTGGAAACAACATTGTCATATATCTTTTCATGGATCTAAATAGTACGAAACCTCACTTTATGATTCGAAGTTAAAATCCTCAAATTTGGTATAAAAGTGACTTTTTTCACGTTTTTCATGTAGTTTGATATTACGTAAATATATTCATTTTTACCAATATTTCGATACTATTTCATGTAGTATCACGATATGTGATTTGGCCTTCAAATCTCAGAATTTCGCATAATATTGCATTTTAAGCAAGTTTTCTTGCATTTTGTTTTGTACGAAAAATCATCGAATTTAGCAATATTTTGACGTTCATCATCCCCTTTTCCTTTATTTGATTTAATCAAAATATCATCGAATTAGGCAATATTTTGCCGTTTTTCTACGTTTTTGTGAATTTTCAGTTTATTAGTATTAATTCATTAAATATACAATAAAAATGATGCAAACATATAATTGATTAGATAGTAACCTTGAATACTTCATTTTCAATCATCTATTTGTTTCTCGTTAAAATACTGAGTAAGATATTGACAAGGGGAGAAGTTCGGTTTTTATTGCATATATCGACTTTTCAGCCGGAATAGAGCGGTTTTACGTGTACATCTTCCATCGGTAATATAAACGGAAAATCAGGAACATTTTAGTTAATTCTAATGAAAACACATTGATTTTTATCATTTGTATTGGAAACCACATTGTCATATGTCTTTTCTTGGATCTAAATAATACGAAACCTCGCATTATGATTCGAAGTTAAAATCCTCAAATTTGGTATAATCGTGATTTTTTTCACGTTTTTCATGTAGTTTGATATTACGTAAATATATTCATTTTTACCAATACTTCGATACTATTTCATGTAGTATCACGATATGTGATTTGGCCTTCAAATCTCAGAATTTCGCATAATATTGCATTTTAAGCAAGTTTTCTTGCATTTTGTTTTGTACGAAAAATCATCGAATTTAGCAATATTTTGACGTTCATCATCCCCTTTTCCTTTATGTGATTTAATCAAAATATCATCGAATTAGGCAATATTTTGCCGTTTTTCTACGTTTTTGTGAATTTTCAGTTTATTAGTATTAATTCATTAAATATACAATAAAAATGATGCAAACACATAATTGATTACATAGTTACCTTAAATACTTCATTTTCAATCATCTATTTGTTTCTCGTTAAAATACTGAGTAAGATATTGAAAAGGGGAGAAGTTCGGTTTTTATCGCATATATCGACTTTTAAGCCGGAATAGAGCGGTTTTACGTGTACATCTTCCATCGGTAATATAAACGGAAAATCAGGAACATTTTAGTTAATTCAATTGAAAACACATTGATTTTTATCATTTGTATTGGAAACAACATTGTCATATGTCTTTTCTTGGATCTAAATAATACTAAACCTCGCATTATGATTCGAAGTTAAAATCCTCAAATTTGGAATAATAGTGATTTTTTTCACGTTTTTCATGTAGTTTGACATTACCTATATATATTCATTTTTACCAATATTTCGATACTATTTCATGTAGTATCACGATATGTGATTTGGCCTTCAAATCTCAGAATTTCGCATAATATTGCATTTTAAGCAAGTTTTCTTGCATTTTGTTTCGTAAGAAAAATCATCGAATTTAGCAATATTTTGACGTTTATCATCCCCTTTTCCTTTATGTGATTTAATCAAAATATCATCGAATTAGACAATAGTTTGCCGTTTTTCCACGTTTTTGTGAATTTTCAGTTTATTAGTATTAATTCATTAAATATACAATAAAAATGATGCAAACACATAATTGATTAGATAGTAACCTTAAATACTTCATTTTCAAACATCTATTTGTTTCTCGTTAAAATACTGAGTAAGATATTGACAAGGGGAGAAGTTTGGTTTTTATTGCATATATCGACTTTTCAGCCGGAATAGAGCGGTTTTACGTGTACATCTTCCATCGGTAATATAAACGGAAAATCAGGAACATTTTAGTTAATTCTAATGAAAACACATTGATTTTTATAATTTGTAATGGAAACAACATTGTCATATGTCTTTTCATGGATCTAAATAGAACGAAACCTCGCTTTATGATTCGAAGTTAAAATCCTCAAATTTGGTACAATAGTGACTTTTTTCACGTTTTTCATGTAGTTTGATATTACGTATATATATTCATTTTTACCAATATTTCAATACTAATTCATGTAGTGTCACGAATTCATGTAGTGTCACGATATGTTTTTTGGCCTTCAAATCTCAGAATTTCGCATAATATTGCATTTTAAGCAAGTTTTCTTGCATTTTGTTTCGTACGAAAAATCATCGAATTTAGCAATACTTTGACGTTTATCATCCCCTTTTCCTTTATGTGATTTAATCAAAATATCATCGAATTAGACAATATTTTGCCGTTTTTCCACGTTTTTGTGAATTTTCAGTTTATTAGTATTAATTCATTAAATATACAATAAAAATGATGAAACACATAATTGATTAGATAGTAACCTTAAATACTTCATTTTCAAACATCTATTTGTTTCTCGTTAAAATACTGAGTAAGATATTGACAAGGGGAGAAGTTCGGTTTTTATTGCATATATCGACTTTTCAGCCGGAATAGAGCGGTTTTACGTGTACATCTTCCATCGGTAATATAAACGAAAAATCAGGAACATTTTAGTTAATTCTAATGAAAACACATTGATTTTTATCATTTGTATTGGAAACCACATTGTCATATGTCTTTTCTTGGATCTAAATAATACGAAACCTCGCATTATGATTCGAAGTTAAAATCCTCAAATTTGGTATAATCGTGATTTTTTTCACGTTTTTCATGTAGTTTGATATTACGTAAATATATTCATTTTTACCAATACTTCGATACTATTTCATGTAGTATCACGATATGTGATTTGGCCTTCAAATCTCAGAATTTCGCATAATATTGCATTTTAAGCAAGTTTTCTTGCATTTTGTTTTGTACGAAAAATCATCGAATTTAGCAATATTTTGACGTTCATCATCCCCTTTTCCTTTATGTGATTTAATCAAAATATCATCGAATTAGGCAATATTTTGCCGTTTTTCTACGTTTTTGTGAATTTTCAGTTTATTAGTATTAATTCATTAAATATACAATAAAAATGATGCAAACACATAATTGATTAGATAGTTACCTTAAATACTTCATTTTCAATCATCTATTTGTTTCTCGTTAAAATACTGAGTAAGATATTGACAAGGGGAGAAGTTCGGTTTTTATTGCTTATATCGACTTTTCAGCCGGAATAGAGCGGTTTTACGTGTACATCTTCCATCGGTAATATAAACGGAAAATCAGGAACATTTTAGTTAATTCTAATGAAAACACATTGATTTTTATCATTTGTATTGGAAACAACATTGTCATATGTCTTTTCATGGATCTAAATAGTACGAAACCTCGCTTTATGATTCGAAGTTAAAATCCTCAAATTTGGTATAAAAGTGACTTTTTTCACGTTTTTCATGTAGTTTGATATTACGTAAATATATTCATTTTTACCAATATTTCGATACTATTTCATGTAGTATCACGATATGTGATTTGGCCTTCAAATCTCAGAATTTCGCATAATATTGCATTTTAAGCAAGTTTTCTTGCATTTTGTTTTGTACGAAAAATCATCGAATTTAGCAATATTTTGACGTTCATCATCCCCTTTTCCTTTATGTGATTTAATCAAAATATCATCGAATTAGGCAATATTTTGCCGTTTTTCTACGTTTTTGTGAATTTTCAGTTTATTAGTATTAATTCATTAAATATACAATAAAAATGATGCAATCACATAATTGATTAGATAGTTACCTTAAATACTTCATTTTCAATCATCTATTTGTTTCTCGTTAAAATACTGAGTAAGATATTGAAAAGGGGAGAAGTTCGGTTTTTATTGCATATATCGACTTTTCAGCCGGAATAGAGCGGTTTTACGTGTACATCTTCCATCGGTAATATAAACGGAAAATCAGGAACATTTTAGTTAATTCTAATGAAAACACATTGATTTTTATCATTTGTATTGGAAACAACATTGTCATATGTCTTTTCTTGGATCTAAATAATACTAAACCTCGCATTATGATTCGAAGTTAAAATCCTCAAATTTGGAATAATAGTGACTTTTTCACGTTTTTCATGTAGTTTGACATTACCTATATATATTCATTTTTACCAATATTTCGATACTATTTCATGTAGTATCACGATATGTGATTTGGCCTTCAAATCTCAGAATTTCGCATAATATTGCATTTTAAGCAAGTTTTCTTGCATTTTGTTTCGTAAGAAAAATCATCGAATTTAGCAATATTTTGACGTTTATCATCCCCTTTTCCTTTATGTGATTTAATCAAAATATCATCGAATTAGACAATATTTTGCCGTTTTTCCACGTTTTTGTGAATTTTCAGTTTATTAGTATTAATTCATTAAATATACAATAAAAATGATGCAAACACATAATTGATTAGATAGTAACCTTAAATACTTCATTTTCAAACATCTATTTGTTTCTCGTTAAAATACTGAGTAAGATATTGACAAGGGGAGATGTTCGGTTTTTATTGCTTATATCGACTTTTCAGCCGGAATAGAGCGGTTTTACGTGTACATCTTCCATCGGTAATATAAACGGAAAATCAGGAACATTTTAGTTAATTCTAATGAAAACACATTGATTTTTATCATTTGTATTGGAAACAACATTGTCATATATCTTTTCATGGATCTAAATAGTACGAAACCTCACTTTATGATTCGAAGTTAAAATCCTCAAATTTGGTATAAAAGTGACTTTTTTCACGTTTTTCATGTAGTTTGATATTACGTAAATATATTCATTTTTACCAATATTTCGATACTATTTCATGTAGTATCACGATATGTGATTTGGCCTTCAAATCTCAGAATTTCGCATAATATTGCATTTTAAGCAAGTTTTCTTGCATTTTGTTTTGTACGAAAAATCATCGAATTTAGCAATATTTTGACGTTCATCATCCCCTTTTCCTTTATTTGATTTAATCAAAATATCATCGAATTAGGCAATATTTTGCCGTTTTTCTACGTTTTTGTGAATTTTCAGTTTATTAGTATTAATTCATTAAATATACAATAAAAATGATGCAAACATATAATTGATTAGATAGTAACCTTGAATACTTCATTTTCAATCATCTATTTGTTTCTCGTTAAAATACTGAGTAAGATATTGACAAGGGGAGAAGTTCGGTTTTTATTGCATATATCGACTTTTCAGCCGGAATAGAGCGGTTTTACGTGTACATCTTCCATCGGTAATATAAACGGAAAATCAGGAACATTTTAGTTAATTCTAATGAAAACACATTGATTTTTATCATTTGTATTGGAAACCACATTGTCATATGTCTTTTCTTGGATCTAAATAATACGAAACCTCGCATTATGATTCGAAGTTAAAATCCTCAAATTTGGTATAATCGTGATTTTTTTTCACGTTTTTCATGTAGTTTGATATTACGTAAATATATTCATTTTTACCAATACTTCGATACTATTTCATGTAGTATCACGATATGTGATTTGGCCTTCAAATCTCAGAATTTCGCATAATATTGCATTTTAAGCAAGTTTTCTTGCATTTTGTTTTGTACGAAAAATCATCGAATTTAGCAATATTTTGACGTTCATCATCCCCTTTTCCTTTATGTGATTTAATCAAAATATCATCGAATTAGGCAATATTTTGCCGTTTTTCTACGTTTTTGTGAATTTTCAGTTTATTAGTATTAATTCATTAAATATACAATAAAAATGATGCAAACACATAATTGATTAGATAGTTACCTTAAATACTTCATTTTCAATCATCTATTTGTTTCTCGTTAAAATACTGAGTAAGATATTGAAAAGGGGAGAAGTTCGGTTTTTTTCGCATATATCGACTTTTAAGCCGGAATAGAGCGGTTTTACGTGTACATCTTCCATCGGTAATATAAACGGAAAATCAGGAACATTTTAGTTAATTCAATTGAAAACACATTGATTTTTATCATTTGTATTGGAAACAACATTGTCATATGTCTTTTCTTGGATCTAAATAATACTAAACCTCGCATTATGATTCGAAGTTAAAATCCTCAAATTTGGAATAATAGTGATTTTTTTCACGTTTTTCATGTAGTTTGACATTACCTATATATATTCATTTGTACCAATATTTCGATACTATTTCATGTAGTATCACGATATGTGATTTGGCCTTCAAATCTCAGAATTTCGCATAATATTGCATTTTAAGCAAGTTTTCTTGCATTTTGTTTCGTAAGAAAAATCATCGAATTTAGCAATATTTTGACGTTTATCATCCCCTTTTCCTTTATGTGATTTAATCAAAATATCATCGAATTAGACAATAGTTTGCCGTTTTTCCACGTTTTTGTGAATTTTCAGTTTATTAGTATTAATTCATTAAATATACAATAAAAATGATGCAAACACATAATTGATTAGATAGTAACCTTAAATACTTCATTTTCAAACATCTATTTGTTTCTCGTTAAAATACTGAGTAAGATATTGACAAGGGGAGAAGTTTGGTTTTTATTGCATATATCGACTTTTCAGCCGGAATAGAGCGGTTTTACGTGTACATCTTCCATCGGTAATATAAACGGAAAATCAGGAACATTTTAGTTAATTCTAATGAAAACACATTGATTTTTATAATTTGTAATGGAAACAACATTGTCATATGTCTTTTCATGGATCTAAATAGAACGAAACCTCGCTTTATGATTCGAAGTTAAAATCCTCAAATTTGGTACAATAGTGACTTTTTTCACGTTTTTCATGTAGTTTGATATTACGTATATATATTCATTTTTACCAATATTTCAATACTAATTCATGTAGTGTCACGAATTCATGTAGTGTCACGATATGTTTTTTGGCCTTCAAATCTCAGAATTTCGCATAATATTGCATTTTAAGCAAGTTTTCTTGCATTTTGTTTCGTACGAAAAATCATCGAATTTAGCAATACTTTGACGTTTATCATCCCCTTTTCCTTTATGTGATTTAATCAAAATATCATCGAATTAGACAATATTTTGCCGTTTTTCCACGTTTTTGTGAATTTTCAGTTTATTAGTATTAATTCATTAAATATACAATAAAAATGATGAAACACATAATTGATTAGATAGTAACCTTAAATACTTCATTTTCAAACATCTATTTGTTTCTCGTTAAAATACTGAGTAAGATATTGACAAGGGGAGAAGTTCGGTTTTTATTGCATATATCGACTTTTCAGCCGGAATAGAGCGGTTTTACGTGTACATCTTCCATCGGTAATATAAACGGAAAATCAGGAACATTTTAGTTAATTCTAATGAAAACACATTGATTTTTATCATTTGTATTGGAAACCACATTGTCATATGTCTTTTCTTGGATCTAAATAATACGAAACCTCGCATTATGATTCGAAGTTAAAATCCTCAAATTTGGTATAATCGTGATTTTTTTCACGTTTTTCATGTAGTTTGATATTACGTAAATATATTCATTTTTACCAATACTTCGATACTATTTCATGTAGTATCACGATATGTGATTTGGCCTTCAAATCTCAGAATTTCGCATAATATTGCATTTTAAGCAAGTTTTCTTGCATTTTGTTTTGTACGAAAAATCATCGAATTTAGCAATATTTTGACGTTCATCATCCCCTTTTCCTTTATGTGATTTAATCAAAATATCATCGAATTAGGCAATATTTTGCCGTTTTTCTACGTTTTTGTGAATTTTCAGTTTATTAGTATTAATTCATTAATATACAATAAAAATGATGCAAACACATAATTGATTAGATAGTTACCTTAAATACTTCATTTTCAATCATCTATTTGTTTCTCGTTAAAATACTGAGTAAGATATTGACAAGGGGAGAAGTTCGGTTTTTATTGCTTATATCGACTTTTCAGCCGGAATAGAGCGGTATTCCGTGTACATCTTCCATCGGTAATATAAACGGAAAATCAGGAACATTTTAGTTAATTCTAATGAAAACACATTGATTTTTATCATTTGTATTGGAAACAACATTGTCATATGTCTTTTCATGGATCTAAATAGTACGAAACCTCGCTTTATGATTCGAAGTTAAAATCCTCAAATTTGGTATAAAAGTGACTTTTTTCACGTTTTTCATGTAGTTTGATATTACGTAAATATATTCATTTTTACCAATATTTCGATACTATTTCATGTAGTATCACGATATGTGATTTGGCCTTCAAATCTCAGAATTTCGCATAATATTGCATTTTAAGCAAGTTTTCTTGCATTTTGTTTTGTACGAAAAATCATCGAATTTAGCAATATTTTGACGTTCATCATCCCCTTTTCCTTTATTTGATTTAATCAAAATATCATCGAATTAGGCAATATTTTGCCGTTTTTCTACGTTTTTGTGAATTTTCAGTTTATTAGTATTAATTCATTAAATATACAATAAAAATGATGCAAACACATAATTGATTAGATAGTAACCTTGAATACTTCATTTTCAATCATCTATTTGTTTCTCGTTAAAATACTGAGTAAGATATTGACAAGGGGAGAAGTTCGGTTTTTATTGCTTATATCGACTTTTCAGCCGGAATAGAGCGGTTTTACGTGTACATCTTCCATCGGTAATATAAACGGAAAATCAGGAACATTTTAGTTAATTCTAATGAAAACACATTGATTTTTATCATTTGTATTGGAAACAACATTGTTATATGTCTTTTCATGGATCTAAATAGTACGAAACCTCGCTTTATGATTCGAAGTTAAAATCCTCAAATTTGGTATAAAAGTGACTTTTTTCACGTTTTTCATGTAGTTTGATATTACGTAAATATATTCATTTTTACCAATATTTCGATACTATTTCATGTAGTATCACGATATGTGATTTGGCCTTCAAATCTCAGAATTTCGCATAATATTGCATTTTAAGCAAGTTTTCTTGCATTTTGTTTTGTACGAAAAATCATCGAATTTAGCAATATTTTGACGTTCATCATCCCCTTTTCCTTTATTTGATTTAATCAAAATATCATCGAATTAGGCAATATTTTGCCGTTTTTCTACGTTTTTGTGAATTTTCAGTTTATTAGTATTAATTCATTAAATATACAATAAAAATGATGCAAACACATAATTGATTAGATAGTAACCTTGAATACTTCATTTTCAATCATCTATTTGTTTCTCGTTAAAATACTGAGTAAGATATTGACAAGGGGAGAAGTTCGGTTTTTATTGCATATATCGACTTTTCAGCCGGAATAGAGCGGTTTTACGTGTACATCTTCCATCGGTAATATAAACGGAAAATCAGGAACATTTTAGTTAATTCTAATGAAAACACATTGATTTTTATCATTTGTATTGGAAACCACATTGTCATATGTCTTTTCTTGGATCTAAATAATACGAAACCTCGCATTATGATTCGAAGTTAAAATCCTCAAATTTGGAATAATAGTGACTTTTTCACGTTTTTCATGTAGTTTGACATTACCTATATATATTCATTTTTACCAATATTTCGATACTATTTCATGTAGTATCACGATATGTGATTTGGCCTTCAAATCTCAGAATTTCGCATAATATTGCATTTTAAGCAAGTTTTCTTGCATTTTGTTTCGTAAGAAAAATCATCGAATTTAGCAATATTTTGACGTTTATCATCCCCTTTTCCTTTATGTGATTTAATCAAAATATCATCGAATTAGACAATATTTTGCCGTTTTTCCACGTTTTTGTGAATTTTCAGTTTATTAGTATTAATTCATTAAATATACAATAAAAATGATGCAAACACATAATTGATTAGATAGTAACCTTAAATACTTCATTTTCAAACATCTATTTGTTTCTCGTTAAAATACTGAGTAAGATATTGACAAGGGGAGAAGTTCGGTTTTTATTGCTTATATCGACTTTTCAGCCGGAATAGAGCGGTTTTACGTGTACATCTTCCATCGGTAATATAAACGGAAAATCAGGAACATTTTAGTTAATTCTAATGAAAACACATTGATTTTTATCATTTGTATTGGAAACAACATTGTTATATGTCTTTTCATGGATCTAAATAGTACGAAACCTCGCTTTATGATTCGAAGTTAAAATCCTCAAATTTGGTATAAAAGTGACTTTTTTCACGTTTTTCATGTAGTTTGATATTACGTAAATATATTCATTTTTACCAATATTTCGATACTATTTCATGTAGTATCACGATATGTGATTTGGCCTTCAAATCTCAGAATTTCGCATAATATTGCATTTTAAGCAAGTTTTCTTGCATTTTGTTTTGTACGAAAAATCATCGAATTTAGCAATATTTTGACGTTCATCATCCCCTTTTCCTTTATTTGATTTAATCAAAATATCATCGAATTAGGCAATATTTTGCCGTTTTTCTACGTTTTTGTGAATTTTCAGTTTATTAGTATTAATTCATTAAATATACAATAAAAATGATGCAAACACATAATTGATTAGATAGTAACCTTGAATACTTCATTTTCAATCATCTATTTGTTTCTCGTTAAAATACTGAGTAAGATATTGACAAGGGGAGAAGTTCGGTTTTTATTGCATATATCGACTTTTCAGCCGGAATAGAGCGGTTTTACGTGTACATCTTCCATCGGTAATATAAACGGAAAATCAGGAACATTTTAGTTAATTCTAATGAAAACACATTGATTTTTATCATTTGTATTGGAAACCACATTGTCATATGTCTTTTCTTGGATCTAAATAATACGAAACCTCGCATTATGATTCGAAGTTAAAATCCTCAAATTTGGAATAATAGTGACTTTTTCACGTTTTTCATGTAGTTTGACATTACCTATATATATTCATTTTTACCAATATTTCGATACTATTTCATGTAGTATCACGATATGTGATTTGGCCTTCAAATCTCAGAATTTCGCATAATATTGCATTTTAAGCAAGTTTTCTTGCATTTTGTTTCGTAAGAAAAATCATCGAATTTAGCAATATTTTGACGTTTATCATCCCCTTTTCCTTTATGTGATTTAATCAAAATATCATCGAATTAGACAATATTTTGCCGTTTTTCCACGTTTTTGTGAATTTTCAGTTTATTAGTATTAATTCATTAAATATACAATAAAAATGATGCAAACACATAATTGATTAGATAGTAACCTTAAATACTTCATTTTCAAACATCTATTTGTTTCTCGTTAAAATACTGAGTAAGATATTGACAAGGGGAGAAGTTCGGTTTTTATTGCTTATATCGACTTTTCAGCCGGAATAGAGCGGTTTTACGTGTACATCTTCCATCGGTAAAATAAACGGAAAATCAGGAACATTTTAGTTAATTCTAATGAAAACACATTGATTTTTATCATTTGTATTGGAAACAACATTGTCATATGTCTTTTCATGGATCTAAATAGTACGAAACCTCGCTTTATGATTCGAAGTTAAAATCCTCAAATTTGGTATAAAAGTGACTTTTTTCACGTTTTTCATGTAGTTTGATATTACGTAAATATATTCATTTTTACCAATATTTCGATGCTATTTCATGTAGTATCACGATATGTGATTTGGCCTTCAAATCTCAGAATTTCGCATAATATTGCATTTTAAGCAAGTTTTCTTGCATTTTGTTTTGTACGAAAAATCATCGAATTTAGCAATATTTTGACGTTCATCATCCCCTTTTCCTTTATTTGATTTAATCAAAATATCATCGAATTAGGCAATATTTTGCCGTTTTTCTACGTTTTTGTGAATTTTCAGTTTATTAGTATTAATTCATTAAATATACAATAAAAATGATGCAAACACATAATTGATTAGATAGTAACCTTGAATACTTCATTTTCAATCATCTATTTGTTTCTCGTTAAAATACTGAGTAAGATATTGACAAGGGGAGAAGTTCGGTTTTTATTGCATATATCGACTTTTCAGCCGGAATAGAGCGGTTTTACGTGTACATCTTCCATCGGTAATATAAACGGAAAATCAGGAACATTTTAGTTAATTCAATTGAAAACACATTGATTTTTATCATTTGTATTGGAAACAACATTGTCATATGTCTTTTCTTGGATCTAAATAATACTAAACCTCGCATTATGATTCGAAGTTAAAATCCTCAAATTTGGAATAATAGTAATTTTTTTCACGTTTTTCATGTAGTTTGACATTACCTATATATATTCATTTTTACCAATATTTCGATACTATTTCATGTAGTATCACGATATGTGATTTGGCCTTCAAATCTCAGAATTTCGCATAATATTGCATTTTAAGCAAGTTTTCTTGCATTTTGTTTCGTAAGAAAAATCATCGAATTTAGCAATATTTTGACGTTTATCATCCCCTTTTCCTTTATGTGATTTAATCAAAATATCATCGAATTAGACAATAGTTTGCCGTTTTTCCACGTTTTTGTGAATTTTCAGTTTATTAGTATTAATTCATTAAATATACAATAAAAATGATGCAAACACATAATTGATTAGATAGTAACCTTAAATACTTCATTTTCAAACATCTATTTGTTTCTCGTTAAAATACTGAGTAAGATATTGACAAGGGGAGAAGTTTGGTTTTTATTGCATATATCGACTTTTCAGCCGGAATAGAGCGGTTTTACGTGTACATCTTCCATCGGTAATATAAACGGAAAATCAGGAACATTTTAGTTAATTCTAATGAAAACACATTGATTTTTATAATTTGTAATGGAAACAACATTGTCATATGTCTTTTCATGGATCTAAATAGAACGAAACCTCGCTTTATGATTCGAAGTTAAAATCCTCAAATTTGGTACAATAGTGACTTTTTTCACGTTTTTCATGTAGTTTGATATTACGTATATATATTCATTTTTACCAATATTTCAATACTAATTCATGTAGTGTCACGAATTCATGTAGTGTCACGATATGTTTTTTGGCCTTCAAATCTCAGAATTTCGCATAATATTGCATTTTAAGCAAGTTTTCTTGCATTTTGTTTCGTACGAAAAATCATCGAATTTAGCAATACTTTGACGTTTATCATCCCCTTTTCCTTTATGTGATTTAATCAAAATATCATCGAATTAGACAATATTTTGCCGTTTTTCCACGTGTTTGTGAATTTTCAGTTTATTAGTATTAATTCATTAAATATACAATAAAAATGATGAAACACATAATTGATTAGATAGTAACCTTAAATACTTCATTTTCAAACATCTATTTGTTTCTCGTTAAAATACTGAGTAAGATATTGACAAGGGGAGAAGTTCGGTTTTATTGCATATATCGACTTTTCAGCCGGAATAGAGCGGTTTTACGTGTACATCTTCCATCGGTAATATAAACGGAAAATCAGGAACATTTTAGTTAATTCTAATGAAAACACATTGATTTTTATCATTTGTATTGGAAACCACATTGTCATATGTCTTTTCTTGGATCTAAATAATACGAAACCTCGCATTATGATTCGAAGTTAAAATCCTCAAATTTGGTATAATCGTGATTTTTTTCACGTTTTTCATGTAGTTTGATATTACGTAAATATATTCATTTTTACCAATACTTCGATACTATTTCATGTAGTATCACGATATGTGATTTGGCCTTCAAATCTCAGAATTTCGCATAATATTGCATTTTAAGCAAGTTTTCTTGCATTTTGTTTTGTACGAAAAATCATCGAATTTAGCAATATTTTGACGTTCATCATCCCCTTTTCCTTTATGTGATTTAATCAAAATATCATCGAATTAGGCAATATTTTGCCGTTTTTCTACGTTTTTGTGAATTTTCAGTTTATTAGTATTAATTCATTAAATATACAATAAAAATGATGCAAACACATAATTGATTAGATAGTTACCTTAAATACTTCATTTTCAATCATCTATTTGTTTCTCGTTAAAATACTGAGTAAGATATTGACAAGGGGAGAAGTTCGGTTTTTATTGCTTATATCGACTTTTCAGCCGGAATAGAGCGGTTTTACGTGTACATCTTCCATCGGTAATATAAACGGAAAATCAGGAACATTTTAGTTAATTCTAATGAAAACACATTGATTTTTATCATTTGTATTGGAAACAACATTGTCATATGTCTTTTCATGGATCTAAATAGTACGAAACCTCGCTTTATGATTCGAAGTTAAAATCCTCAAATTTGGTATAAAAGTGACTTTTTTCACGTTTTTCATGTAGTTTGATATTACGTAAATATATTCATTTTTACCAATATTTCGATACTATTTCATGTAGTATCACGATATGTGATTTGGCCTTCAAATCTCAGAATTTCGCATAATATTGCATTTTAAGCAAGTTTTTCTTGCATTTTGTTTTGTACGAAAAATCATCGAATTTAGCAATATTTTGACGTTCATCATCCCCTTTTCCTTTATTTGATTTAATCAAAATATCATCGAATTAGGCAATATTTTGCCGTTTTTCTACGTTTTTGTGAATTTTCAGTTTATTAGTATTAATTCATTAAATATACAATAAAAATGATGCAAACACATAATTGATTAGATAGTAACCTTGAATACTTCATTTTCAATCATCTATTTGTTTCTCGTTAAAATACTGAGTAAGATATTGACAAGGGGAGAAGTTCGGTTTTTATTGCTTATATCGACTTTTCAGCCGGAATAGAGCGGTTTTACGTGTACATCTTCCATCGGTAATATAAACGGAAAATCAGGAACATTTTAGTTAATTCTAATGAAAACACATTGATTTTTATCATTTGTATTGGAAACAACATTGTCATATGTCTTTTCATGGATCTAAATAGTACGAAACCTCGCTTTATGATTCGAAGTTAAAATCCTCAAATTTGGTATAAAAGTGACTTTTTTCACGTTTTTCATGTAGTTTGATATTACGTAAATATATTCATTTTTACCAATATTTCGATACTATTTCATGTAGTATCACGATATGTGATTTGGCCTTCAAATCTCAGAATTTCGCATAATATTGCATTTTAAGCAAGTTTTCTTGCATTTTGTTTTGTACGAAAAATCATCGAATTTAGCAATATTTTGACGTTCATCATCCCCTTTTCCTTTATTTGATTTAATCAAAATATCATCGAATTAGGCAATATTTTGCCGTTTTTCTACGTTTTTGTGAATTTTCAGTTTATTAGTATTAATTCATTAAATATACAATAAAAATGATGCAAACACATAATTGATTAGATAGTAACCTTGAATACTTCATTTTCAATCATCTATTTGTTTCTCGTTAAAATACTGAGTAAGATATTGACAAGGGGAGAAGTTCGGTTTTTATTGCATATATCGACTTTTCAGCCGGAATAGAGCGGTTTTACGTGTACATCTTTCCATCGGTAATATAAACGGAAAATCAGGAACATTTTAGTTAATTCTAATGAAAACACATTGATTTTATCATTTGTATTGGAAACCACATTGTCATATGTCTTTTCTTGGATCTAAATAATACGAAACCTCGCATTATGATTCGAAGTTAAAATCCTCAAATTTGGAATAATAGTGACTTTTTCACGTTTTTCATGTAGTTTGACATTACCTATATATATTCATTTTTACCAATATTTCGATACTATTTCATGTAGTATCACGATATGTGATTTGGCCTTCAAATCTCAGAATTTCGCATAATATTGCATTTTAAGCAAGTTTTCTTGCATTTTGTTTCGTAAGAAAAATCATCGAATTTAGCAATATTTTGACGTTTTATCATCCCCTTTTCCTTTATGTGATTTAATCAAAATATCATCGAATTAGACAATATTTTGCCGTTTTTTCCACGTTTTTGTGAATTTTCAGTTTATTAGTATTAATTCATTAAATATACAATAAAAATGATGCAAACACATAATTGATTAGATAGTAACCTTAAATACTTCATTTTCAAACATCTATTTGTTTCTCGTTAAAATACTGAGTAAGATATTGACAAGGGGAGAAGTTCGGTTTTTATTGCTTATATCGACTTTTCAGCCGGAATAGAGCGGTTTACGTGTACATCTTCCATCGGTAAAATAAACGGAAAATCAGGAACATTTTAGTTAATTCTAATGAAAACACATTGATTTTTATCATTTGTATTGGAAACAACATTGTCATATGTCTTTTCATGGATCTAAATAGTACGAAACCTCGCTTTATGATTCGAAGTTAAAATCCTCAAATTTGGTATAAAAGTGACTTTTTTCACGTTTTTTCATGTAGTTTGATATTACGTAAATATATTCATTTTACCAATATTTCGATGCTATTTCATGTAGTATCACGATATGTGATTTGGCCTTCAAATCTCAGAATTTCGCATAATATTGCATTTTAAGCAAGTTTTCTTGCATTTTGTTTTGTACGAAAAATCATCGAATTTAGCAATATTTTGACGTTCATCATCCCCTTTTCCTTTATTTGATTTAATCAAAATATCATCGAATTAGGCAATATTTTGCCGTTTTTCTACGTTTTTGTGAATTTTCAGTTTATTAGTATTAATTCATTAAATATACAATAAAAATGATGCAAACACATAATTGATTAGATAG